>NW_027045342.1:0-300000 GCF_963576615.1 Watersipora subatra | reverse complement strand
AGCTAATTAGCTTATTGTGAGAAAACTACAAACGTCTGACAAAACTGAAAAATGTAAATTTCCAATTTCAACCAAACATGCTAGAAATGCTCCAATAGAGCTAATTAGCTTATTGAGAGAATATTGCAATTGTCTGACAAAACTGAAAAATGTAAATTTCCAATTTCAACCAAACATGCTAGAAATGCTCCAATTGAGCTAATTAGCTTATTGTGAGAATATTGCAAACTTCCAACAAAATTGAAAAATGTAAATTTCCAATTTCAACCAAACATGCTAGAAATGCTCCAATTGAGCTAATTAGCTTATTGTGAGAATATTGCAATTGTCTGACAAAAGTGAAAAATGTAAACTTCCAATTTCAACCAAACATGCTAGAAATGCTCCAATTGAGCTAATTAGCTTATTGTGAGAAAACTACAAACGTCTGACAAAACTGAAAAATGTAAATTTCCAATTTCAACCAAACATGCTAGAAATGCTCCAATTGAGCTAATTAGCTTATTGAGAGAATATTGCAATTGTCTGACAAAACTGAAAAATGTAAATTTCCAATTTCAACCAAACATGCTAGAAATGCTCCAATTGAGCTAATTAGCTTATTGTGAGAATATTGCAAACTTCTAACAAAATTGAAAAATGTAAACTTCCAATTTCAACCAAACATGCTAGAAATGCTCCAATTGAGCTAATTAGCTTATTGTGAGAATATTGCAATTGTCTGACAAAAGTGAAAAATGTAAATTTCCAATTTCAACCAAACATGCTAGGAATGCTCCAACTGAGCTAACTAGCTTATTGTGAGAATATTACAAACGTCTGACAAAACTGAAAAATGTAAATTTCCAATTTCAACCAAACATGCTAGAAATGCTCCAATTGAGCTAATTAGCTTATTGTGAAAATATTACAAACGTCTGACAACAATGAAAAATGTAAATTTCCAATTTCAACCAAACATGCTAGAAATGCTCCAATTGAGCTAATTAGCTTATTGTGAGAACATTACAAACGTCTGACAAAACTGAAAAATGTAAATTTCCAATTTCAACCAAACATGCTAGAAATGCTCAAATTGCGCAAATAAGCCTACTGTAAGAATTTTACAAACGTCTGACAAAACTGAAAAATGTAAATTTCCAATTTCAACCAAACATGCTAGAAATGCTCCAATTGAGCTCATTAGCTTATTGTGAGAAAACCACAAACGTCTGACAAAACTGAAAAATGTAAATTTCCAATTTCAACCAAACATGCTAGAAATGCTCCAATTGAGCTAATTAGCTTATTGAGAGAATATTGCAATTGTCTGACAAAAGTGAAAAATGTAAACTTCCAATTTCAACCAAACATGCTAGAAATGCTCCAATTGAGCTAATTAGCTTATTGTGAGAATATTGCAATCGTCTAACAAAATTGAGAAATGTAAATTTCCAATTTCAACCAAACATGCTAGAAATGCTCCAATTGAGCTATTTAGCTTATTGTGAGAATATTGCAATTGTCTGACAAAAGTGAAAAATGTAAATTTCCAATTTCAACCAAACATGCTAGAAATGCTCCAATTGAGCTAATTAGCTTATTGTGAGAATATTACAAACGTCTGACAAAACTGAAAAATGTAAATTTCAAATTTCAACCAAACATGCTAGAAATGATCCAATTGAGCTAATTAGCTTATTGTGAGAATATTACAAACGTCTGACAAAACTGAAAAATGTAAATTTCCAATTTCAACCAAACATGCTAGAAATGCTCAAATTGCGCAAATAAGCCTACTGTAAGAATTTTACAAACGTCTGACAAAAGTGAAAAATGTAAATTTCCAATTTCAACCAAACATGCTAGGAATGCTCCAATTGAGCTAATTAACTTATTGTGAGAATATACAAACGTCTGACAACACTGAAAAATGTAAATTTCTAATTTCAACCAAAAATGCTAGAAATGCTCCAAATGAGCTAATTAGCTTATTGAGAGAATATTGCAATTGTCTGACAAAAGTGAAAAATGTAAACTTCCAATTTCAACCAAATATGCTAGAAATGCTCCAATTGAGCTAATTAGCTTATTGTGAGAAAACTACAAACGTCTGACAAAACTGAAAAATGTAAATTTCCAATTTTAACCAAACATGCTAGAAATGCTCCAATTGAGCTAATTAGCTTATTGTGAGAATATTGCAATCGTCTAACAAAATTGAGAAATGTAAATTTCCAATTTCAACCAAACATGCTAGAAATGCTCCAATTGAGCTATTTAGCTTATTGTGAGAATATTGCAATTGTCTGACAAAAGTGAAAAATGTAAATTTCCAATTTCAACCAAACATGCTAGAAATGCTCCAATTGAGCTAATTAGCTTATTGTGAGAATATTACAAACGTCTGACAAAACTGAAAAATGTAAATTTCCAATTTCAACCAAACATGCTAGAAATGCTCCAATTGAGCTAATTAGCTTATTGTGAGAATATTACAAACGTCTGACAACACTGAAAAATGTAAAATTCCAATTTCAACCAAACATGCTAGAAATGCTCCAATTGAGCTAATTAGCTTATTGTGAGAACATTACAAACGTCTGACAAAACTGAAAAATGTAAATTTCCAATTTCAACCAAACATGCTAGAAATGCTCCAATTGAGCTAACTAGCTTATTGAGAGAATAATGCAATTGTCTGACAAAACTGAAAAATGTAAAATTCCAATTTCAACCAAACATGCTAGAAATGCTCCAATTGAGCTAATTAGCTTATTGTGGGAATATTACAAACGTCTGACAAAAGTGAAAAATGTAAATTTCCAATTTCAACCAAACATGCTAGAATTGCTCCAATTGAGCTAATTAGCTTATTGTGAGAATATTGCAATTGTCTGACAAAAGTGAAAAATGTAAATTTCCAATTTCAACCAAACATGCTAGAAATGCTCCAATTGAGCTAATTAGCTTATTGTGAGAATATTACAAACGTCTGACAACACTGAAAAATGTAAATTTCCAATTTCAACCAAACATGCTAGAAATGCTCCAATTGAGCTAATTAGCTTATTGTGAGAATATCGCAAATGTCTGACAAAAGTGAAAAATGTAAATTTCCAATTTCAACCAAACATGCTAGAAATGCTCAAATTGCGCAAATAAGCCTACTGTAAAATTTTACAAACGTCTGACAAAACTGAAAAATGTAAATGTCCAATTTCAACCAAACATGCTAGAAATGCTCCAATTGAGCTAATTAGCTTATTGTGAGAATATTACAAACGTCTGACAACACTGAAAAATGTAAATTTCTAATTTCAACAAAAAACGCTAGAAATGCTCCAAATGAGCTAATTAGCTTATTGAGAGAATATTGCAATTGTCTGACAAAAGTGAAAAATGTAAACTTCCAATTTCAACCAAACATGCTAGAAATGCTCCAATTGAGCTAATTAGCTTATTGTGAGAAAACTACAAACGTCTGACAAAACTGAAAAATGTAAATTTTCAATTTCAACCAAACATGCTAGAAATGCTCCAATTGAGCTAATTAGCTTGTTGAGAGAATATTGCAATTGTCTGACAAAACTGAAAAATGTAAATTTCCAATTTCAACCAAACATGCTAGAAATGCTCCAATTGAGCTAATTAGCTTATTGTGAGAATATTGCAATTGTCTGACAAAAGTGAAAAATGTAAACTTCCAATTTCAACCAAACATGCTGGAAATGCTCCAATTGAGCTAATTAGCTTATTGTGAGAAAACTACAAACGTCTGACAAAACTGAAAAATGTAAATTTTCAATTTCAACCAAACATGCTAGAAATGCTCCAATTGAGCTAATTAGCTTATTGAGAGAATATTGAAATTGTTTGACAAAAGTGAAAAATGTAAATTTCCAATTTCAACCAAACGTGCTAGAAATGCCCCAATTGAGCTAATTAGCTTATTGTGAGAATATTACAAACGTCTGACAAAAGTGAAAAATGTAAATTTCCAATTTCAACCAAACATGCTAGAAATGCTCCAATTGAGCTAATTAGCTTATTGAGAGAATATTGCAATTGTTTGACAAAAGTGAAAAATGGCAATTTCCAATTTCAACCAAACATGCTAGAAATGCTCCAATTGAGCTAATTAGCTTATTGTGAGAATATTACAAACGTCTGACAAAAGTGAAAAATGTAAAATTCCAATTTCAACCAAACATGCTAGAAATGCTCCAATTGAGCTAATTAGCTTATTGTGAGAATATTACAAACGTCTGACAAAACTGAAAAATGTAAATTTCCAATTTCAACCAAACATGCTAGAAATGCTCCAATTGAGCTAATTAGCTTATTGTGAGAACATTACAAACGTCTGACAAAACTGAAAAATGTAAATTTCCAATTTCAACCAAACATGCTAGAAATGCTCAAATTGCGCAAAAAAGCCTACTGTAAGAATTTTACAAACGTCTGACAAAACTGAAAAATGTAAATTTCCAATTTCAACCAAACATGCTAGAAATGCTCCAATTGAGCTAATTAGCTTATTGTGAGAATATTACAAACGTCTGACAACACTGAAAAATGTAAATTTCTAATTTCAACCAAACATGCTAGAATTGCTCCAATTGAGCTAATTAGCTTATTGTGAGAATATTACAAACGTTTGACAAAACTGAAAAATGTAAATTTCCAATTTCAACCAAACATGCTAGAAATGCTCCAATTGAGCTAATTAGCTTATTGAGAGAATATTGCAATTGTTTGACAAATGTGAAAAATGTCAATTTCTAATTTCAACCAAACGTGCTAGAAATGCTCCAATTGAGCTAATTAGCTTATTGTGAGAATATTACAAACGTCTGACAAAAGTGAAAAATGTAAATTTCCAATTTCAACCAAACATGCTAGAAATGCTCCAATTGAGCTAATTAGCTTGTTGAGAGAATATTGCAATTGTCTGACAAAACTGAAAAATGTAAATTTCCAATTTCAACCAAACATGCTAGAAATGCTCCAATTGAGCTAATTAGCTTATTGTGAGAATATTGCAATTGTCTGACAAAAGTGAAAAATGTAAACTTCCAATTTCAACCAAACATGCTAGAAATGCTCCAATTGAGCTAATTAGCTTATTGTGAGAATATTACAAACGTCTGACAACACTGAAAAATGTAAATTTCTAATTTCAACCAAACATGCTAGAATTGCTCCAATTGAGCTAATTAGCTTATTGTGAGAATATTACAAACGTTTGACAAAACTGAAAAATGTAAATTTCCAATTTCAACCAAACATGCTAGAAATGCTCCAATTGAGCTAATTAGCTTATTGAGAGAATATTGCAATTGTTTGACAAATGTGAAAAATGTAAATTTCTAATTTCAACCAAACGTGCTAGAAATGCTCCAATTGAGCTAATTAGCTTATTGTGAGAATATTACAAACGTCTGACAAAAGTGAAAAATGTAAATTTCCAATTTCAACCAAACATGCTAGAAATGCTCCAATTGAGCTAATCAGCCTATTGTGAGAAAACTACAAACGCCTGACAAAACTGAAAAATGTAAATTTCCAATTTCAACCAAACATGCTAGAAATGCTCTAATTGAGCTAATTAGCTTATTGAGAGAATATTGCAATTGTCTGACAAAACTGAAAAATGTAAATTTCCAATTTCAACCAAACATGCTAGAAATGCTCCAATTGAGCTAATTAGCTTATTGAGAGAATATTGCAATTGTCTGACAAAACTGAAAAATGTAAATTTCCAATTTCAACCAAACATGCTAGAAATGCTCCAATTGAGCTAATTAGCTTATTGTGAGAATATTACAAACGTCTGACAAAACTGAAAAATGTAAATTTCCAAATTCAACCAAACATGCTAGAAATGCTCCAATTGAGCTAATTAGCTTATTGTGAGAATATTACAAACGTCTGACAACACTGAAAAATGTAAATTTCCAATTTCAACCAAACATGCTAGAAATGCTCCAATTGAGCTAATTAGCTTAGTGTGAGAACATTACAAATGTCTGACAAAACTGAAAAATGTAAATTTCCAATTTCAACCAAACATGCTAGAAATGCTCCAATTGAGCTAACTAGCTTATTGAGAGAATATTGCAATTGTCTGACAAAACTGAAAAATGTAAAATTCCAATTTCAACCAAACATGCTAGAAATGCTCCAATTGAGCTAATTAGCTTATTGTGAGAATATTACAAACGTCTGACAAAAGTGAAAAATGTAAATTTCCAATTTCAACCAAACATGCTAGAAATGCTCCAATTGAGCTAATTAGCTTCTTGTGAGAATATTGCAATTGTCTGACAAAAGTGAAAAATGTAAATTTCCAATTTCAACCAAACATGCTAGAAATGCTCCAATTGAGCTAATTAGCTTATTGTGGGAATATTACAAACGTCTGACAAAAGTGAAAAATGTAAATTTCCAACTTCAACCAAACATGCTAGAATTGCTCCAATTGAGCTAATTAGCTTATTGTGAGAATATTGCAATTGTCTGACAAAAGTGAAAAATGTAAATTTCCAATTTCAACCAAACATGCTAGAAATGCTCCAATTGAGCTAATTAGCTTATTGTGAGAATATTACAAACGTCTGACAACAATGAAAAATGTAAATTTCCAATTTCAACCAAACATGCTAGAAATGCTCCAATTGAGCTAATTAGCTTATTGTGAGAACATTACAAACGTCTGACAAAACTGAAAAATGTAAATTTCCAATTTCAACCAAACATGCTAGAAATGCTCAAATTGCGCAAATAAGCCTACTGTAAGAATTTTACAAACGTCTGACAAAACTGAAAAATGTAAATTTCCAAATTCAACCAAACATGCTAGAAATGCTCCAATTGAGCTAATTAGCTTATTGAGAGAATATTGCAATTGTTTGACAAAAGTGAAAAATGTAAATTTCTAATTTCAACCAAACGTGCTAGAAATGCTCCAATTGAGCTAATTAGCTTATTGTGAGAATATTACAAACGTCTGACAAAAGTGAAAAATGTAAATTTCCAATTTCAACCAAACATGCTAGAAATGCTCCAATTGAGCTAATTAGCTTATTGTGAGAACATTACAAACGTCTGACAAAACTGAAAAATGTAAATTTCCAATTTCAACCAAACATGCTAGAAATGCTCAAATTGCGCAAATAAGCCTACTGTAAGAATTTTACAAACGTCTGACAAAACTGAAAAATGTAAATTTCCAATTTCAACCAAACATGCTAGAAATGCTCCAATTGAGCTAATTAGCTTATTGTGAGAATATTACAAACGTCTGACAACACTGAAAAATGTAAATTTCTAATTTCAACCAAACATGCTAGAAATGCTCCAATTGAGCTAATTAGCTTATTGTGAGAATATTACAAACGTTTGACAAAACTGAAAAATGTAAATTTCCAATTTCAACCAAACATGCTAGAAATGCTCCAATTGAGCTAATTAGCTTATTGAGAGAATATTGCAATTGTTTGACAAAAGTGAAAAATGTAAATTTCTAATTTCAACCAAACGTGCTAGAAATGCTCCAATTGAGCTAATTAGCTTATTGTGAGAATATTACAAACGTCTGACAAAAGTGAAAAATGTAAATTTCCAATTTCAACCAAACATGCTAGAAATGCTCCAATTGAGCTAATTAGCTTATTGTGAGAAAACTACAAACGCCTGACAAAACTGAAAAATGTAAATTTCCAATTTCAACCAAACATGCTAGAAATGCTCCAATTGAGCTAATTAGCTTATTGTGAGAATATTACAAACGTCTGACAACACTGAAAAATGTAAATTTCCAATTTCAACCAAACATGCTAGAAATGCTCCAATTGAGCTAATTAGCTTATTGTGAGAACATTACAAACGTCTGACAAAACTGAAAAATGTAAATTTCCAATTTCAACCAAACATGCTAGAAATGCTCCAATTGAGCTAACTAGCTTATTGAGAGAATATTGCAATTGTCTGACAAAACTGAAAAATGTAAAATTCCAATTTCAACCAAACATGCTAGAAATGCTCCAATTGAGCTAATTAGCTTATTGTGAGAATATTACAAACGTCTGACAAAAGTGAAAAATGTAAATTTCCAATTTCAACCAAACATGCTAGAAATGCTCCAATTGAGCTAATTAGCTTATTGTGAGAATATTGCAATTGTCTGACAAAAGTGAAAAATGTAAATTTCCAATTTCAACCAAACATGCTAGAAATGCTCCAATTGAGCTAATTAGCTTATTGTGGGAATATTACAAACGTCTGACAAAACTGAAAAATGTAAATTTCCAATTTCAACCAAACATGCTAGAAATGCTCCAATTGAGCTAATTAGCTTATTGTGAGAACATTACAAACGTCTGACAAAAGTGAAAAATGTAAATTTCCAATTTCAACCAAACATGCTAGAAATGCTCCAATTGAGCTAATTAGCTTATTGTGAGAATATTGCAATTGTCTGACAAAAGTGAAAAATGTAAATTTCCAATTTCAACCAAACATGCTAGAAATGCTCCAATTGAGCTAATTAGCTTATTGTGGGAATATTACAAACGTCTGACAAAACTGAAAAATGTAAATTTCCAATTTCAACCAAACATGCTAGAATTGCTCCAATTGAGCTAATTAGCTTATTGTGAGAATTTTGCAATTGTCTGACAAAAGTGAAAAATGTAAATTTCCAATTTCAACCAAACGTGCTAGAAATGCTCCAATTGAGCTAATTAGCTTATTGTGAGAATATTACAAACGTCTGACAACACTGAAAAATGTAAATTTTGAATTTCAACCAAACATCCTAGAAATGCTCCAATTGAGCTAATTAGCTTATTGTGAGAATATTGCAATTGTCTGACAAAAGTGAAAAATGTAAATTTCCAATTTCAACCAAACATGCTAGAAATGCTCAAACTGCGCAAATAAGCCTACTGTAAGAATTTTACAAACGTCTGACAAAAGTGAAAAATGTAAATTTCCAATTTCAACCAAACATGCTAGAAATGCTCCAATTGAGCTAATTAGCTTATTGTGAGAATATTACAAACGTCTGACAAAATTGAAAAATGTAAATTTCCAATTTCAACCAAACATGCTAGAAATGCTCCAATTGAGCTAATTAGCTTATTGTGAGAATATTGCAAACGTCTAACAAAATTGAAAAATGTAAATTTCCAATTTCAACCAAACATGCTAGAAATGCTCCAATTGAGCTAATTAGCTTATTGTGAGAATATTGCAATCGTCTAACAAAACTGAAAAATGTAAATTTCCAATTTCAACCAAACATGCTAGAAATGCTCCAATTGAGCTAATTAGCTTACTGTGAGAATATTACAAACGTCTGACAAAACTGAAAAATGTAAATTTCCAATTTCAACCAAACATGCTAGAAATGCTCCAATTGAGCTAATTAGCTTATTGTGAGAATATTACAAACGTCTGACAACACTGAAAAATGTAAATTTCCAATTTCAACCAAACATGCTAGAAATGCTCCAATTGAGCTAATTAGCTTATTGTGAGAACATTACAAACGTCTGACAAAACTGAAAAATGTAAATTTCCAATTTCAACCAAACATGCTAGAAATGCTCCAATTGAGCTAACTAGCTTATTGAGAGAATATTGCAATTGTCTGACAAAACTGAAAAATGTAAAATTCCAATTTCAACCAAACATGCTAGAAATGCTCCAATTGAGCTAATTAGCTTATTGTGAGAATATTACAAACGTCTGACAAAAGTGAAAAATGTAAACTTCCAATTTCAACCAAACATGCTAGAAATGCTCCAATTGAGCTAATTAGCTTATTGTGAGAATATTGCAATTGTCTGACAAAAGTGAAAAATGTAAATTTCCAATTTCAACCCAACATGCTAGAATTGCTCCAATTGAGCTAATTAGCTTATTGTGAGAATATTGCAATTGTCTGACAAAAGTGAAAAATGTAAATTTCCAATTTCAACCAAACGTGCTAGAAATGCTCCAATTGAGCTAATTAGCTTATTGTGAGAATATTACAAACGTCTGACAACACTGAAAAATGTAAATTTTGAATTTCAACCAAACATCCTAGAAATGCTCCAATTGAGCAAATTAGCTTATTGTGAGAATATTGCAATTGTCTGACAAAAGTGAAAAATGTAAATTTCCAATTTCAACCAAACATGCTAGAAATGCTCAAACTGCGCAAATAAGCCTACTGTAAGAATTTTACAAACGTCTGACAAAAGTGAAAAATGTAAATTTCCAATTTCAACCAAACATGCTAGAAATGCTCCAATTGAGCTAATTAGCTTATTGTGAGAATATTACAAACGTCTGACAAAATTGAAAAATGTAAATTTCCAATTTCAACCAAACATGCTAGACATGCTCCAATTGAGCTAATTAGCTTATTGTGAGAATATTGCAAACGTCTAACAAAATTGAAAAATGTAAATTTCCAATTTCAACCAAACATGTTAGAAATGCTCCAATTGAGCTAATTAGCTTATTGTGAGAATATTGCAATTGTCTGACAAAAGTGAAAAATGTAAACTTCCAATTTCAACCAAACATGCTAGAAATGCTCCAATTGAGCTAATCAGCCTATTGTGAGAAAACTACAAACGTCTGACAAAACTGAAAAATGTAAATTTCCAATTTCAACCAAACATGCTAGAAATGCTCCAATTGAGCTAATTAGCTTATTGAGAGAATATTGCAATTGTCTGACAAAACTGAAAAA
Source organism: Watersipora subatra (assembly GCF_963576615.1). Taxonomy (NCBI): domain Eukaryota; kingdom Metazoa; phylum Bryozoa; class Gymnolaemata; order Cheilostomatida; family Watersiporidae; genus Watersipora; species Watersipora subatra. The sequence goes on along the minus strand of NW_027045342.1, from coordinate 289,268 downwards.
TGTAAATTTCCAATTTCAACCAAACATGCTAGAAATGCTCCAATTGAGCTAATTAGCCTATTGTGAGAATATTGCAAACGTCTAACAAAATTGAAAAATGTAAATTTCCAATTTCAACCAAACATGCTAGAAATGCTCCAATTGAGCTAATTAGCTTATTGTGAGAATATTGCAATTGTCTGACAAAAGTGAAAAAAGTAAATTTCCAATTTCAACCAAACATGCTAGAAATGCTCCAATTGAGCTAATTAGCTTATTGTGAGAATATTACAAACGTCTGACAAAAGTGAAAAATGTAAATTTCCAATTTCAACCAAACATGCTAGAAATGCTCCAATTGAGCTAATTAGCTTATTGTGAGAATATTACAAACGTCTGACAACACTGAAAAATGTAAATTTCCAATTTCAACCAAACATGCTAGAAATGCTCCAATTGAGCTAACTAGCTTATTGAGAGAATATTGCAATTGTCTGACAAAACTGAAAAATGTAAAATTCCAATTTCAACCAAACATGCTAGAAATGCTCCAATTGAGCTAATTAGCTTATTGTGAGAATATTACAAACGTCTGACAAAAGTGAAAAATGTAAATTTCCAATTTCAACCAAACCTGCTTGAAATGCTCCAATTGAGCTAATTAGCTTATTGTGAGAATATTGCAATTGTCTGACAAAAGTGAAAAATGTAAATTTCCAATTTCAACCAAACATGCTAGAAATGCTCCAATTGAGCTAATTAGCTTATTGTGAGAATATTACAAACGTCTGACAAAACTGAAAAATGTAAATTTCCAATTTCAACCAAACATGCTAGAAATGCTCCAATTGAGCTAATTAGCTTATTGTGAGAATATTACAAACGTCTGACAACACTGAAAAATGTAAATTTCCAATTTCAACCAAACATGCTAAAAATGCTCCAATTGAGCTAATTAGCTTATTGTTAGAACATTACAAACGTCTGACAAAACTGAAAAATGTAAATTTCCAATTTCAACCAAACATGCTAGAAATGCTCCAATTGAGCTAACTAGCTTATTGAGGGAATATTGCATTTGTCTTACAAAACTGAAAAATGTAAAATTCCAATTTCAACCAAACAACCTAGAAATGCTCCAATTGAGCTAATTAGCTTATTGTGAGAATATTGCAATAGTCTGACAGAGGTGAAAAATGTATTTTGCAATTTCAACCAAACATGCTAGAAATGCTCCAATTTAGCTAATTAGCTTATTGTGAGAATATTACAAACGTCTGACAAAAGTGAAAAATGTAAATTTCCAATTTCAACCAAACATGCTAGAGATGCTCCAATCGAGCTAATTAGCTTATTGAGAGAATATTGCAATTGTTTGACAAAAGTGAAAAATGTAAATTTCCAATTTCAACCAAACGTGCAAGAAATGCTCCAATTGAGCTAATTAGCTTATTGAGAGAATATTGCAATTGTCTGACAAAACTGAAAAAAGGTAAATTTCCAATTTCAACCAAACATGCTAGAAATGCTCCAATTGAGTTAATTAGCTTATTGTGAGAATATTGCAATAGTCTGACAGAGGTGAAAAATGTAATTTTGCAATTTCAACCAAACATGCTAGAAATGCTCCAATTTAGCTAATTAGCTTATTGTGAGAATATTACAAACGTCTGACAACACTGAAAAATGTAAATTTCCAATTTCAACCAAACATGCTAGAAATGCTCGAATTGAGCTAATTAGCTTATTGTGAGAATATTACAAACGTCTGACAAAAGTGAAAAATGTAAATTTCCAATTTCAACCAAACATGCTAGAAATGCTCCAATTGAGCTAATTAGCTTATTGTGAGAATATTGCAAACGTCTAACAAAATTGAAAAATGTAAATTTCCAATTTCAACCAAACCTGCTAGAAATGCTCCAATTGAGCTAATTAGCTTATTGTGAGAATATTGCAATTGTCTGACAAAAGTGAAAAATGTAAATTTCCAATTTCAACCAAACATGCTAGAAATGCTCCAATTGAGCTAATTAGCTTATTGTGAGAATATTACAAACGTCTGACAAAACTGAAAAATGTAAATTTCCAATTTCAACCAAACATGCTAGAAATGCTCCAATTGAGCTAATTAGCTTATTGTGAGAATATTACAAACGTCTGACAACACTGAAAAATGTAAATTTCCAATTTCAACCAAACATGCTAAAAATGCTCCAATTGAGCTAATTAGCTTATTGTTAGAACATTACAAACGTCTGACAAAACTGAAAAATGTAAATTTCCAATTTCAACCAAACATGCTAGAAATGCTCCAATTGAGCTAACTAGCTTACTGAGGGAATATTGCATTTGTCTGACAAAACTGAAAAATGTAAAATTCCAATTTCAACCAAACATGCTAGAAATGCTCCAATTGAGCTAATTAGCTTATTGTGAGAATATTGCAATAGTCTGACAGAGGTGAAAAATGTATTTTTGCAATTTCAACCAAACATGCTAGAAATGCTCCAATTTAGCTAATTAGCTTATTGTGAGAATATTACAAACGTCTGACAAAAGTGAAAAATGTAAATTTCCAATTCCAACCAAACATGCTAGAGATGCTCCAATTGAGCTAATTAGCTTATTGAGAGAATATTGCAATTGTTTGACAAAAGTGAAAAATGTAAATTTCCAATTTCAACCAAACGTGCAAGAAATGCTCCAATTGAGCTAATTAGCTTATTGAGAGAATATTGCAATTGTCTGACAAAACTGAAAAAAGGTAAATTTCCAATTTCAACCAAACATGCTAGAAATGCTCCAATTGAGTTAATTAGCTTATTGTGAGAATATTGCAATAGTCTGACAGAGGTGAAAAATGTAATTTTGCAATTTCAACCAAACATGCTAGAAATGCTCCAATTTAGCTAATTAGCTTATTGTGAGAATATTACAAACGTCTGACAACACTGAAAAATGTAAATTTCCAATTTCAACCAAACATGCTAGAAATGCTCCAATTGAGCTAATTAGCTTATTGAGAGAATATTGCAAATGTCTGACAAAACTGAAAAATGTAAATTTCCAATTTCAACCAAACATGCTAGAAATGCTCCAATTGAGCTAATTAGCTTATTGTGAGAATATTGCAAACGTCTAACAAAATTGAAAAATGTAAATTTCCAATTTCAACCAAACATGCTAGAAATGCTCCAATTGAGCTAATTAGCTTATTGTGAGAATATTGCAATTGTCTGACAAAAGTGAAAAACGTAAATTTCCAATTTCAACCAAACATGCTAGAAATGCTCCAATTGAGCTAATTAGCTTATTGTGAGAATATTACAAACGTCTGACAAAACTGAAAAATGTAAATTTCCAATTTCAACCAAACATGCTAGAAATGCTCCAATTGAGCTAATTAGCTTATTGTGAGAATATTACAAACGTCTGACAACACTGAAAAATGTAAATTTCCAATTTCAACCAAACATGCTAGAAATGCTCCAATTGAGCTAACTAGCTTATTGAGAGAATATTGCAATTGTCTGACAAAACTGAAAAATGTAAAATTCAAATTTCAACCAAACATGCTAGAAATGCTCCAATTGAGCTAATTAGCTTATTGTGAGAATATTACAAACGTCTGACAAAAGTGAAAAATGTAAATTTCCAATTTCAACCAAACATGCTAGAAATGCTCCAATTGAGCTAATTAGCTTATTGTGAGAATGTTGCAAACGTCTAACAAAATTGAAAAATGTAAATTTCCAATTTCAACCAAACCTGCTAGAAATGCTCCAATTGAGCTAATTAGCTTATTGTGAGAATATTGCAATTGTCTGACAAAAGTGAAAAATGTAAATTTCCAATTTCAACCAAACATGCTAGAAATGCTCCAATTGAGCTAATTAGCTTATTGTGAGAATATTACAAACGTCTGACAAAACTGAAAAATGTAAATTTCCAATTTCAACCAAACATGCTAGAAATGCTCAAACTGCGCAAATAAGCCTACTGTAAGAATTTTACAAACGTCTGACAAAACTGAAAAATGTAAATTTCCAATTTCAACCAAACATGCTAGAAATGCTCAAATTGAGCTAAATAGCTTATTGTGAGAATATTACAAACGTCTGACAACACTGAAAAATTTAAATTTCCAATTTCAACCAAAAATGCTAGAAATGCTCAAAATGAGCTAATTAGCTTAATGAGAGAATATTGCAATTGTCTGACAAAAGTGAAAAATGTAAACTTCCAATTTCAACCAAACATGCTAGAAATGCTCCAATTGAGCTAATCAGCCTATTGTGAGAAAACTAAAAACGTCTGACAAAACTGAAAAATGTAAATTTCCATTTTCAACCAAACATGCTAGAAATGCTCCAATTGAGCTAATTAGCTTATTGTGAGAATATTACAAACGTCTGACAACACTGAAAAATGTAAATTTCCAATTTCAACCATTCATGCTAGAAATGCTCCAATTGAGCTAATTAGCTTATTGTGAGAACATTACAAACGTCTGACGAAACTGAAAAATGTAAATTTCCAATTTCAACCAAACACGCTAGAAATGCTCCAATTGAGCTAATTAGCTTATTGTGAGAATATTACAAACGTCTGACAAAACTGAAAAATGTAAATTTCTAATTTCAACCAAACATGCTAGAAATGCTCCAATTGAGCTAATTAGCTTATTGTGAGAATATTACAAACGTCTGACAAAAGTGAAAAATGTAAATTTCCAATTTCAACCAAACATGCTAGAAATGCTCCAATTGAGCTAATTAGCTTATTGTGAGAATATTGCAATTGTCTGACAAAAGTGAAAAATGTAAATTTCCAATTTCAACCAAACATCCTAGAAATGCTCCAATTGAGCTAATTAGCTTATTGTGAGAATATTGCAATTGTCTGACAAAAGTGAAAAATGTAAATTTCCAATTTCAACCAAACATGCTAGAAATGCTCAAACTGCGCAAATAAGCCTACTGTAAGAATTTTACAAACGTCTGACAAAACGGAAAAATGTAAATTTCCAATTTCAACCAAACATGCTAGAAATGCTCCAATTGAGCTAATTAGCTTATTGTGAGAATATTACAAACGTCTGACAACACTGAAAAATTTAAATTTCTAATTTCAACCAAAAATGCTAGAAATGCTCCAAATGAGCTAATTAGCTTATTGAGAGAATATTGCAATTGTCTGACAAAAGTGAAAAATGTAAACTTCCAATTTCAACCAAACATGCTAGAAATGCTCCAATTGAGCTAATCAGCCTATTGTGAGAAAACTACAAACGTCTGACAAAACTGAAAAATGTAAATTTCCAATTTCAACCAAACATGCTAGAAATGCTCCAATTGAGCTAATTAGCTTATTGAGAGAATATTGCAATTGTCTGACAAAACTGAAAAATGTAAATTTCCAATTTCAACCAAACATGCTAGAAATGCTCCAATTGAGCTAATTAGCTTATTGTGAGAATATTGCAAACGTCTAACAAAATTGAAAAATGTAAATTTCCAATTTCAACCAAACATGCTAGAAATGCTCCAATTGAGCTAATTAGCTTATTGTGAGAATATTGCAATTGTCTGACAAAAGTGAAAAATGTAAATTTCCAATTTCAACCAAACATGCTAGAAATGCTCCAATTGAGCTAATTAGCTTATTGTGAGAATATTACAAACGTCTGACAAAAGTGAAAAATGTAAATTTCCAATTTCAACCAAACATGCTAGAAATGCTCCAATTGAGCTAATTAGCTTATTGTGAGAATATTACAAACGTCTGACAACACTGAAAAATGTAAATTTCCAATTTCAACCAAACATGCTAGAAATGCTCCAATTGAGCTAACTAGCTTATTGAGAGAATATTGCAATTGTCTGACAAAACTGAAAAATGTAAAATTCCAATTACAACCAAACATGCTAGAAATGCTCCAATTGAGCTAATTAGCTTATTGTGAGAATATTACAAACGTCTGACAAAAGTGAAAAATGTAAATTTCCAATTTCAACCAAACATGCTAGAAATGCTCCAATTGAGCTAATTAGCTTATTGTGAGAATATTGCAAACGTCTAACAAAATTGAAAAATGTAAATTTCCAATTTCAACCAAACCTGCTAGAAATGCTCCAATTGAGCTAATTAGCTTATTGTGAGAATATTGCAATTGTCTGACAAAAGTGAAAAATGTAAATTTCCAATTTCAACCAAACATGGTAGAAATGCTCCAATTGAGCTAATTAGCTTATTGTGAGAATATTACAAACGTCTGACAAAACTGAAAAATGTAAATTTCCAATTTCAACCAAACATGCTAGAAATGCTCCAATTGAGCTAATTAGCTTATTGTGAGAATATTACAAACGTCTGACAACACTGAAAAATGTAAATTTCCAATTTCAACCAAACATGCTAAAAATGCTCCAATTGAGCTAATTAGCTTATTGTTAGAACATTACAAACGTCTGACAAAACTGAAAAATGTAAATTTCCAATTTCAACCAAACATGCTAGAAATGCTCCAATTGAGCTAACTAGCTTATTGAGAGAATATTGCAATTGTCTGACAAAACTGAAAAATGTAAAATTCCAATTTCAACCAAACATGCTAGAAATGCTCCAATTGAGCTAATTAGCTTATTGTGAGAATATTACAAACGTCTGACAAAACTGAAAAATGTAAATTTCCAATTTCAACCAAACATGCTAAAAATGCTCCAATTGAGCTAATTAGCTTATTGTTAGAACACTACAAACGTCTGACAAAACTGAAAAATGTAAATTTCCAATTTCAACCAAACATGCTAGAAATGCTCCAATTGAGCTAACTAGCTTATTGAGAGAATATTGCAATTGTCTGACAAAACTGAAAAATGTAAAATTCCAATTTCAACCAAACATGCTAGAAATGCTCCAATTGAGCTAATTAGCTTATTGTTAGAATATTACAAACGTCTGACAAAAGTGAAAAATGTAAATTTCCAATTTCAACCAAACATGCTAGAAATGCTCCAATTGAGCTAATTAGCTTATTGAGAGAATATTGCAATTGTTTGACAAAATTGAAAAATGTAAATTTCCAATTTCAACCAAACATGCTAGAAATGCTCCAATTGAGCTAATTAGCTTATTGTGAGAATATTACAAACGTCTGACAAAACTGAAAAATGTAAATTTCCAATTTCAACCAAACATGCTAGAAATGCTCCAATTGAGCTAATTAGCTTATTGTGAGAATATTACAAACGTCTGACAACACTGAAAAATGTAAATTTCCAATTTCAACCAAACATGCTAGAAATGCTCCAATTGAGCTAATTAGCTTATTGTGAGAATGTTGCAAACGTCTAACAAAATTGAAAAATGTAAATTTCCAATTTCAACCAAACCTGCTAGAAATGCTCCAATTGAGCTAATTAGCTTATTGTGAGAATATTGCAATTGTCTGACAAAATTGAAAAATGTAAATTTCCAATTTCAACCAAACATGCTAGAAATGCTCCAATTGAGCTAATTAGCTTATTGTGAGAATATTACAAACGTCTGACAAAACTGAAAAATGTAAATTTCCAATTTCAACCAAACATGCTAGAAATGCTCCAATTGAGATAATTAGCTTATTGTGAGAATATTACAAACGTCTGACAACACTGAAAAATGTAAATTTCCAATTTCAACCAAACATGCTAGAAATGCTCCAATTGAGCTAATTAGCTTATTGTTAGAACATTACAAACGTCTGACAAAACTGAAAAATGTAAATTTCCAATTTCAACCAAACATGCTAGAAATGCTCCAATTGAGCTAATTAGCTTATTGTGAGAATATTACAAACGTCTGACAAAACTGAAAAATGTAAACTTCCAATTTCAACCAAACATGCTAGAAATGCTCCAATTGAGCTAATTAGCTTATTGTGAGAATACTACAAACGTCTGACAACACTGAAAAATGTAAATTTCCAATTTCAACCAAACATGCTAAAAATGCTCCAATTGAGCTAATTAGCTTATTGTGAGAATATTGCAATCGTCTAACAAAACTGAAAAATGTAAATTTCCAATTTCAACCAAACATGCTAGAAATGCTCCAAATGAGCTAATTAGCTTATTGCGAGAATATTACAAACGTCTGACAAAACTGAAAAATGTAAATTTCCAATTTCAACCAAACATGCTAGAAATGCTCCAATTGAGCTAATTAGCTTATTGTGAGAATATTACAAACGTCTGACAACACTGAAAAATGTAAATTTCCAATTTCAACCATTCATGCTAGAAATGCTCCAATTGAGCTAATTAGCTTATTGTGAGAACATTACAAACGTCTGACAAAACTGAAAAATGTAAATTTCCAATTTCAACCAAACACACTAGAAATGCTCCAATTGAGCTAATTAGCTTATTGTGAGAATATTACAAACGTCTGACAAAACTGAAAAATGTAAATTTCTAATTTCAACCAAACATGCTAGAAATGCTCCAATTGAGCTAATTAGCTTATTGTGAGAATATTACAAACGTCTGACAAAAGTGAAAAATGTAAATTTCCAATTTCAACCAAACATGCTAGAAATGCTCCAATTGAGCTAATTAGCTTATTGTGAGAATATTGCAATTGTCTGACAAAAGTGAAAAATGTAAATTTCCAATTTCAACCAAACATCCTAGAAATGCTCCAATTGAGCTAATTAGCTTATTGTGAGAATATTGCAATTGTCTGACAAAAGTGAAAAATGTAAATTTCCAATTTCAACCAAACATGCTAGAAATGCTCAAACTGCGCAAATAAGCCTACTGTAAGAATTTTACAAACGTCTGACAAAACTGAAAAATGTAAATTTCCAATTTCAACCAAACATGCTAGAAATGCTCCAATTGAGCTAACTAGCTTATTGAGAGAATATTGCAATTGTCTGACAAAACTGAAAAATGTAAAATTCCAATTTCAACCAAACATGCTAGAAATGCTCCAATTGAGCTAATTCGCTTATTGTGAGAATATTACAAACGTCTGACAAAAGTGAAAAATGTAAATTTCCAATTTCAACCAAACATGCTAGAAATGCTCCAATTGAGCTAATTAGCTTATTGTGAGAATATTGCAAACGTCTAACAAAATTGAAAAATGTAAATTTCCAATTTCAACCAAACCTGCTAGAAATGCTCCAATTGAGCTAATTAGCTTATTGTGAGAATATTGCAATTGTCTGACAAAAGTGAAAAATGTAAATTTCCAATTTCAACCAAACATGCTAGAAATGCTCCAATTGAGCTAATTAGCTTATTGTGAGAATATTACAAACGTCTGACAAAACTGAAAAATGTAAATTTCCAATTTCAACCAAACATGCTAGAAATGCTCCAATTGAGCTAATTAGCTTATTGTGAGAATATTACAAACGTCTGACAACACTGAAAAATGTAAATTTCCAATTTCAACCAAACATGCTAGAAATGCTCAAACTGCGCAAATAAGCCTACTGTAAGAATTTTACAAACGTCTGTCAAAACTGAAAAATGTAAATTTCCAATTTCAACCAAACATGCTAGAAATGCTCCAATTGAGCTAACTAGCTTATTGAGAGAATATTGCAATTGTCTGACAAAACTGAAAAATGTAAAATTCCAATTTCAACCAAACATGCTAGAAATGCTCCAATTGAGCTAATTCGCTTATTGTGAGAATATTACAAACGTCTGACAAAAGTGAAAAATGTAAATTTCCAATTTCAACCAAACATGCTAGAAATGCTCCAATTGAGCTAATTAGCTTATTGTGAGAATATTACAAACGTCTGACAAAAGTGAAAAATGTAAATTTCCAATTTCAACCAAACATGCTAGAAATGCTCCAATTGAGCTAATTTGCTTATTGTGAGAATATTGCAATTGTCTGACAAAAGTGAAAAATGTAAATTTCCAATTTCAACCAAACATCCTAGAAATGCTCCAATTGAGCTAATTAGCTTATTGTGAGAATATTGCAATTGTCTGACAAAAGTGAAAAATGTAAATTTCCAATTTCAACCAAACATGCTAGAAATGCTCAAACTGCGCAAATAAGCCTACTGTAAGAATTTTACAAACGTCTGACAAAACTGAAAAATGTAAATTTCCAATTTCAACCAAACATGCTAGAAATGCTCCAATAGAGCTAACTAGCTTATTGAGAGAATATTGCAATTGTCTGACAAAACTGAAAAATGTAAAATTCCAATTTCAACCAAACATGCTAGAAATGCTCCAATTGAGCTAATTCGCTTATTGTGAGAATATTACAAACGTCTGACAAAAGTGAAAAATGTAAATTTCCAATTTCAACCAAACATGCTAGAAATGCTCCAATTGAGCTAATTAGCTTATTGTGAGAATATTGCAAACGTCTAACAAAATTGAAAAATGTAAATTTCCAATTTCAACCAAACCTGCTAGAAATGCTCCAATTGAGCTAATTAGCTTATTGTGAGAATATTGCAATTGTCTGACAAAAGTGAAAAATGTAAATTTCCAATTTCAACCAAACATGCTAGAAATGCTCCAATTGAGCTAATTAGCTTATTGTGAGAATATTACAAACGTCTGACAAAACTGAAAAATGTAAATTTCCAATTTCAACCAAACATGCTAGAAATGCTCCAATTGAGCTAATTAGCTTATTGTGAGAATATTACAAACGTCTGACAACACTGAAAAATGTAAATTTCCAATTTCAACCAAACATGCTAAAAATGCTCCAATTGAGCTAATTAGCTTATTGTTAGAACATTACAAACGTCTGACAAAACTGAAAAATGTAAATTTCCAATTTCAACCAAACATGGTAGAAATGCTCCAATTGAGCTAACTAGCTTATTGAGAGAATATTGCAATTGTCTGACAAAACTGAAAAATGTAAAATTCCAATTTCAACCAAACATGCTAGAAATGCTCCAATTGAGCTAATTAGCTTATTGAGAGAATATTGCAATTGTCTGACAAAACTGAAAAATGTAAAATTCCAATTTCAACCAAACATGCTAGAAATGCTCCAATTGAGCTAATTAGCTTATTGTTAGAATATTACAAACGTCTGACAAAAGTGAAAAATGTAAATTTCCAATTTCAACCAAACATGCTAGAAATGCTCCAATTGAGCTAATTAGCTTATTGAGAGAATATTGCAATTGTTTGACAAAATTGAAAAATGTAAATTTCCAATTTCAACCAAACATGCTAGAAATGCTCCAATTGAGCTAATTAGCTTATTGTGAGAATATTACAAACGTCTGACAAAACTGAAAAATGTAAATTTCCAATTTCAACCAAACATGCTAGAAATGCTCCAATTGAGCTAATTAGCTTATTGTGAGAATATTACAAACGTCTGACAACACTGAAAAATGTAAATTTCCAATTTCAACCAAACATGCTAGAAATGCTCCAATTGAGCTAATTAGCTTATTGTGAGAATGTTGCAAACGTCTAACAAAATTGAAAAATGTAAATTTCCAATTTCAACCAAACCTGCTAGAAATGCTCCAAATGAGCTAATTAGCTTATTGTGAGAATATTGCAATTGTCTGACAAAATTGAAAAATGTAAATTTCCAATTTCAACCAAACATGCTAGAAATGCTCCAATTGAGCTAATTAGCTTATTGTGAGAATATTACAAACGTCTGACAAAACTGAAAAATGTAAATTTCCAATTTCAACCAAACATGCTAGAAATGCTCCAATTGAGATAATTAGCTTATTGTGAGAATATTACAAACGTCTGACAACACTGAAAAATGTAAATTTCCAATTTCAACCAAACATGCTAGAAATGCTCCAATTGAGCTAATTAGCTTATTGTTAGAACATTACAAACGTCTGACAAAACTGAAAAATGTAAATTTCCAATTTCAACCAAACATGCTAGAAATGCTCCAATTGAGCTAATTAGCTTATTGTGAGAATATTACAAACGTCTGACAAAACTGAAAAATGTAAATTTCCAATTTCAACCAAACATGCTAGAAATGCTCCAATTGAGCTAATTAGCTTATTGTGAGAATATTACAAACGTCTGACAACACTGAAAAATGTAAATTTCCAATTTCAACCAAACATGCTAAAAATGCTCCAATTGAGCTAATTAGCTTATTGTTAGAACATTACAAACGTCTGACAAAACTGAAAAATGTAAATTTCCAATTTCAACCAAACATGCTAGAAATGCTCCAATTGAGCTAATTAGCTTATTGTGAGAATATTACAAACGTCTGACAAAAGTGAAAAATGTAAATTTACAATTTCAACCAAACATGCTAGAAATGCTCCAATTGAGCTAATTAGCTTATTGTGAGAAAACTACAAACGCCTGACAAAACTGAAAAATGTAAATTTCCAATTTCAACCAAACATGCTAGAAATGCTCCAATTGAGCTAATTAGCTTATTGAGAGAATATTGCAATTGTCTGACAAAACTGAAAAATGTAAAATTCCAATTTCAACCAAACATGCTAGAAATGCTCCAATTGAGCTAATTAGCTTATTGTGAGAATATTGCAATCGTCTAACAAAACTGAAAAATGTAAATTTCCAATTTCAACCAAACATGCTAGAAATGCTCCAATTGAGCTAATTAGCTTACTGTGAGAATATTACAAACGTCTGACAAAACTGAAAAATGTAAATTTCCAATTTCAACCAAACATGCTAGAAATGCTCCAATTGAGCTAATTAGCTTATTGTGAGAATATTACAAACGTCTGACAACACTGAAAAATGTAAATTTCCAATTTCAACCAAACATGCTAGAAATGCTCCAATTGAGCTAATTAGCTTATTGTGAGAACATTACAAACGTCTGACAAAACTGAAAAATGTAAATTTCCAATTTCAACCAAACATGCTAGAAATGCTCCAATTGAGCTAACTAGCTTATTGAGAGAATATTGCAATTGTCTGACAAAACTGAAAAATGTAAAATTCCAATTTCAACCAAACATGCTAGAAATGCTCCAATTGAGCTAATTAGCTTATTGTGAGAATATTACAAACGTCTGACAAAAGTGAAAAATGTAAATTTCCAATTTCAACCAAACATGCTAGAAATGCTCCAATTGAGCTAATTAGCTTATTGTGAGAATATTGCAATTGTCTGACAAAAGTGAAAAATGTAAATTTCCAATTTCAACCAAACATGCTAGAAATGCTCCAATTGAGCTAATTAGCTTATTGTGGGAATATTACAAACGTCTGACAAAACTGAAAAATGCAAATTTCCAATTTCAACCAAACATGCTAGAATTGCTCCAATTGAGCTAATTAGCTTATTGTGAGAATATTGCAATTGTCTGACAAAAGTGAAAATGTAAATTTCCAATTTCAACCAAACGTGCTAGAAATGCTCCAATTGAGCTAATTAGCTTATTGTGAGAGTATTACAAACGTCTGACAACACTGAAAAATGTAAATTTTGAATTTCAACCAAACATCCTAGAAATGCTCCAATTGAGCTAATTAGCTTATTGTGAGAATATTGCAATTGTCTGACAAAAGTGAAAAATGTAAATTTCCAATTTCAACCAAACATGCTAGAAATGCTCAAACTGCGCAAATAAGCCTACTGTAAGAATTTTACAAACGTCTGACAAAAGTGAAAAATGTAAATTTCCAATTTCAACCAAACATGCTAGAAATGCTCCAATTGAGCTAATTAGCTTATTGTGAGAATATTACAAACGTCTGACAAAATTGAAAAATGTAAATTTCCAATTTCAACCAAACATGCTAGAAATGCTCCAATTGAGCTAATTAGCTTATTGTGAGAATATTGCAAACGTCTAACAAAATTGAAAAATGTAAATTTCCAATTTCAACCAAACATGTTAGAAATGCTCCAATTGAGCTAATTAGCTTATTGTGAGAATATTGCAATTGTCTGACAAAAGTGAAAAATGTAAACTTCCAATTTCAACCAAACATGATTGAAATGCTCCAATTGAGCTAATTAGCTTATTGTGAGAATATTACAAACGTCTGACAAAACTGAAAAATGTAATTTTCCAATTTCAACCAAACATGCTAGAAATGCTCCAATTGAGCTAATTAGCTTCTTGTGAGAACATTACAAACGTCTGACAAAACTGAAAAATGTAAATTTCCAATTTCAACCAAACATGCTAGAAATGCTCCAATTGAGCTAATTAGCTTATTGTGAGAATATTACAAGCGTCTGACAACACTGAAAAATGTAATTTTCTAATTTCAACCAAACATGCTAGAAATGCTCCAATTGAGCTAATTAGCTTATTGTGAGAATATTACAAACGTTTGACAAAACTGAAAAATGTAAATTTCCAATTTCAACCAAACATCCTAGAAATGCTCCAATTGAGCTAATTAGCTTATTGTGAGAATATTGCAATTGTCTGACAAAAGTGAAAAATGTAAATTTCCAATTTCAACCAAACATGCTAGAAATGCTCAAACTGCGCAAATAAGCCTACTGTAAGAATTTTACAAACGTCTGACAAAACTGAAAAATGTAAATTTCCAATTTCAACCAAACATGCTAGAAATGCTCAAATTGAGCTAAATAGCTTATTGTGAGAATATTACAAACGTCTGACAACACTGAAAAATTTAAATTTCTAATTTCAACCAAAAATGCTAGAAATGCTCAAAATGAGCTAATTAGCTTAATGAGAGAATATTGCAATTGTCTGACAAAAGTGAAAAATGTAAACTTCCAATTTCAACCAAACATGCTAGAAATGCTCCAATTGAGCTAATCAGCCTATTGTGAGAAAACTACAAACGTCTGACAAAACTGAAAAATGTAAATTTCCAATTTCAACCAAACATGCTAGAAATGCTCCAATTGAGCTAATTAGCTTATTGAGAGAATATTGCAATTGTCTGACAAAACTGAAAAATGTAAATTTCCAATTTCAACCAAACATGCTAGAAATGCTCCAATTGAGCTAATTAGCTTATTGTGAGAATATTGCAAACGTCTAACAAAATTGAAAAATGTAAATTTCCAATTTCAACCAAACATGCTAGAAATGCTCCAATTGAGCTAATTAGCTTATTGTGAGAATATTGCAATTGTCTGACAAAAGTGAAAAATGTAAATTTCCAATTTCAACCAAACATGCTAGAAATGCTCCAATTGAGCTAATTAGCTTATTGTGAGAATATTACAAACGTCTGACAAAAGTGAAAAATGTAAATTTCCAATTTCAACCAAACATGCTAGAAATGCTCCAATTGAGCTAATTAGCTTATTGTGAGAATATTGCAATCGTCTAACAAAACTGAAAAATGTAAATTTCCAATTTCAACCAAACATGCTAGAAATGCTCCAAATGAGCTAATTAGCTTATTGCGAGAATATTACAAACGTCTGACAAAACTGAAAAATGTAAATTTCCAATTTCAACCAAACATGCTAGAAATGCTCCAATTGAGCTAATTAGCTTATTGTGAGAATATTACAAACGTCTGACAACACTGAAAAATGTAAATTTCCAATTTCAACCAAACGTGCTAGAAATGCTCCAATTGAGCTAATTAGCTTATTGTGAGAACATTACAAACGTCTGACAAAACTGAAAAATGTAAATTTCCAATTTCAACCAAACACGCTAGAAATGCTCCAATTGAGCTAATTAGCTTATTGTGAGAATATTACAAACGTCTGACAAAACTGAAAAATGTAAATTTCTAATTTCAACCAAACATGCTAGAAATGCTCCAATTGAGCTAATTAGCTTATTGTGAGAATATTACAAACGTCTGACAAAAGTGAAAAATGCAAATTTTCCAATTTTAACCAAACATGCTAGAAATGCTCCAATTGAGCTAATTAGCTTATTGTGAGAATACTGCAATTGTCTGACAAAAGTGAAAAATGTAAATTTCCAATTTCAACCAAACATCCTAGAAATGCTCCAATTGAGCTAATTAGCTTATTGTGAGAATATTGCAATTGTCTGACAAAAGTGAAAAATGTAAATTTCCAATTTCAACCAAACATGCTAGAAATGCTCAAACTGCGCAAATAAGCCTACTGTAAGAATTTTACAAACGTCTGACAAAACTGAAAAATGTAAATTTCCAATTTCAACCAAACATGCTAGAAATGCTCCAATTGAGCTAATTAGCTTATTGTGAGAATATTACAAACGTCTGACAACACTGAAAAATTTAAATTTCTAATTTCAACCAAAAATGCTAGAAATGCTCCAAATGAGCTAATTAGCTTATTGAGAGAATATTGCAATTGTCTGACAAAAGTGAAAAATGTAAACTTCCAATTTCAACCAAACATGCTAGAAATGCTCCAATTGAGCTAATCAGCCTATTGTGAGAAAACTACAAACGTCTGACAAAACTGAAAAATGTAAATTTCCAATTTCAACCAAACATGCTAGAAATGCTCCAATTGAGCTAATTAGCTTATTGAGAGAATATTGCAATTGTCTGACAAAACTGAAAAATGTAAATTTCCAATTTCAACCAAACATGCTAGAAATGCTCCAATTGAGCTAATTAGCTTATTGTGAGAATATTGCAAACGTCTAACAAAATTGAAAAATGTAAATTTCCAATTTCAACCAGACATGCTAGAAATGCTCCAATTGAGCTAATTAGCTTATTGTGAGAATATTGCAATTGTCTGACAAAAGTGAAAAATGTAAATTTCCAATTTCAACCAAACATGCTAGAAATGCTCCAATTGAGCTAATTAGCTTATTGTGAGAATATTACAAACGTCTGACAAAAGTGAAAAATGTAAATTTTCAATTTCAACCAAACATGCTAGAAATGCTCCAATTGAGCTAATTAGCTTATTGTGAGAATATTACAAACGTCTGACAACACTGAAAAATGTAAATTTCCAATTTCAACCAAACATGCTAGAAATGCTCCAATTGAGCTAACTAGCTTATTGAGAGAATATTGCAATTGTCTGACAAAACTGAAAAATGTAAAATTCCAATTTCAACCAAACATGCTAGAAATGCTCCAATTGAGCTAATTAGCTTATTGTGAAAATATTAGAAACGTCTGACAAAAGTGAAAAATGTAAATTTCCAATTTCAACCAAACATGCTAGAAATGCTCCAATTGAGCTAATTAGCTTATTGTGAGAATATTGCAAACGTCTAACAAAATTGAAAAATGTAAATTTCCAATTTCAACCAAACCTGCTAGAAATGCTCCAATTGAGCTAATTAGCTTATTGTGAGAATATTGCAATTGTCTGACAAAAGTGAAAAATGTAAATTTCCAATTTCAACCAAACATGCTAGAAATGCTCCAATTGAGCTAATTAGCTTATTGTGAGAATATTACAAACGTCTGACAACACTGAAAAATGTAAATTTCCAATTTCAACCAAACATGCTAAAAATGCTCCAATTGAGCTAATTAGCTTATTGTTAGAACATTACAAACGTCTGACAAAACTGAAAAATGTAAATTTCCAATTTCAACCAAACATGCTAGAAATGCTCCAATTGAGCTAATTAGCTTATTGTGAGAATATTACAAACGTCTGACAACACTGAAAAATGTAATTTTCTAATTTCAACCAAACATGCTAGAAATGCTCCAATTGAGCTAATTAGCTTATTGTGAAAATATTACAAACGTTTGACAAAACTGAAAAATGTAAATTTCCAATTTCAACCAAACATCCTAGAAATGCTCCAATTGAGCTAATTAGCTTATTGTGAGAATATTGCAATTGTCTGACAAAAGTGAAAAATGTAAATTTCCAATTTCAACCAAACATGCTAGAAATGCTCAAACTGCGCAAATAAGCCTACTGTAAGAATTTTACAAACGTCTGACAAAACTGAAAAATGTAAATTTCCAATTTCAACCAAACATGCTAGAAATGCTCAAATTGAGCTAAATGGCTTATTGTGAGAATATTACAAACGTCTGACAACACTGAAAAATTTAAATTTCTAATTTCAACCAAAAATGCTAGAAATGCTCAAAATGAGCTAATTAGCTTAATGAGAGAATATTGCAATTGTCTGACAAAAGTGAAAAATGTAAACTTCCAATTTCAACCAAACATGCTAGAAATGCTCCAATTGAGCTAATCAGCCTATTGTGAGAAAACTACAAACGTCTGACAAAACTGAAAAATGTAAATTTCCAATTTCAACCAAACATGCTAGAAATGCTCCAATTGAGCTAATTAGCTTATTGAGAGAATATTGCAATTGTCTGACAAAACTGAAAAATGTAAATTTCCAATTTCAACCAAACATGCTAGAAATGCTCCAATTGAGCTAATTAGCTTATTGTGAGAATATTGCAAACGTCTAACAAAATTGAAAAATGTAAATTTCCAATTTCAACCAAACATGCTAGAAATGCTCCAATTGAGTTAATTAGCTTATTGTGAGAATATTGCAATTGTCTGACAAAAGTGAAAAATGTAAATTTCCAATTTCAACCAAACATGCTAGAAATGCTCCAATTGAGCTAATTAGCTTATTGTGAGAATATTACAAACGTCTGACAAAAGTGAAAAATGTAAATTTCCAATTTCAACCAAACATGCTAGAAATGCTCCAATTGAGCTAATTAGCTTATTGTGAGAATATTACAAACGTCTGACAACACTGAAAAATGTAAATTTCCAATTTCAACCAAACATGCTAGAAATGCTCCAATTGAGCTAACTAGCTTATTGAGAGAATATTGCAATTGTCTGACAAAACTGAAAAATGTAAAATTCCAATTTCAACCAAACATGCTAGAAATGCTCCAATTGAGCTAATTAGCTTATTGTGAAAATATTACAAACGTCTGACAAAAGTGAAAAATGTAAATTTCCAATTTCAACCAAACATGCTAGAAATGCTCCAATTGAGCTAATTAGCTTATTGTGAGAATATTGCAAACGTCTAACAAAATTGAAAAATGTAAATTTCCAATTTCAACCAAACCTGCTAGAAATGCTCCAATTGAGCTAATTAGCTTATTGTGAGAATATTGCAATTGTCTGACAAAAGTGAAAAATGTAAATTTCCAATTTCAACCAAACATGCTAGAAATGCTCCAATTGAGCTAATTAGCTTATTGTGAGAATATTACAAACGTCTGACAACACTGAAAAATGTAAATTTCCAATTTCAACCAAACATGCTAAAAATGCTCCAATTGAGCTAATTAGCTTATTGTTAGAACATTACAAACGTCTGACAAAACTGAAAAATGTAAATTTCCAATTTCAACCAAACATGCTAGAAATGCTCCAATTGAGCTAATTAGCTTATTGTGAGAATATTACAAACGTCTGACAACACTGAAAAATGTAATTTTCTAATTTCAACCAAACATGCTAGAAATGCTCCAATTGAGCTAATTAGCTTATTGTGAGAATATTACAAACGTTTGACAAAACTGAAAAATGTAAATTTCCAATTTCAACCAAACATCCTAGAAATGCTCCAATTGAGCTAATTAGCTTATTGTGAGAATATTGCAATTGTCTGACAAAAGTGAAAAATGTAAATTTCCAATTTCAACCAAACATGCTAGAAATGCTCAAACTGCGCAAATAAGCCTACTGTAAGAATTTTACAAACGTCTGACAAAACTGAAAAATGTAAATTTCCAATTTCAACCAAACATGCTAGAAATGCTCAAATTGAGCTAAATAGCTTATTGTGAGAATATTACAAACGTCTGACAACACTGAAAAATTTAAATTTCTAATTTCAACCAAAAATGCTAGAAATGCTCAAAATGAGCTAATTAGCTTAATGAGAGAATATTGCAATTGTCTGACAAAAGTGAAAAATGTAAACTTCCAATTTCAACCAAACATGCTAGAAATGCTCCAATTGAGCTAATCAGCCTATTGTGAGAAAACTACAAACGTCTGACAAAACTGAAAAATGTAAATTTCCAATTTCAACCAAACATGCTAGAAATGCTCCAATTGAGCTAATTAGCTTATTGAGAGAATATTGCAATTGTCTGACAAAACTGAAAAATGTAAATTTCCAATTTCAACCAAACATGCTAGAAATGCTCCAATTGAGCTAATTAGCTTATTGTGAGAATATTGCAAACGTCTAACAAAATTGAAAAATGTAAATTTCCAATTTCAACCAAACATGCTAGAAATGCTCCAATTGAGTTAATTAGCTTATTGTGAGAATATTGCAATTGTCTGACAAAAGTGAAAAATGTAAATTTCCAATTTCAACCAAACATGCTAGAAATGCTCCAATTGAGCTAATTAGCTTATTGTGAGAATATTACAAACGTCTGACAAAAGTGAAAAATGTAAATTTCCAATTTCAACCAAACATGCTAGAAATGCTCCAATTGAGCTAATTAGCTTATTGTGAGAATATCGCAATCGTCTAACAAAACTGAAAATTGTAAATTTCCAATTTCAACCAAACATGCTAGAAATGCTCCAAATGAGCTAATTAGCTTATTGCGAGAATATTACAAACGTCTGACAAAACTGAAAAATGTAAATTTCCAATTTCAACCAAACATGCTAGAAATGCTCCAATTGAGCTAATTAGCTTATTGTGAGAATATTACAAACGTCTGACAAAACTGAAAAATGTAAATTTCTAATTTCAACCAAACATGCTAGAAATGCTCCAATTGAGCTAATTAGCTTATTGTGAGAATATTACAAACGTCTGACAAAAGTGAAAAATGTAAATTTCCAATTTCAACCAAACATGCTAGAAATGCTCCAATTGAGCTAATTAGCTTATTGTGAGAATATTGCAATTGTCTGACAAAAGTGAAAAATGTAAATTTCCAATTTCAACCAAACATCCTAGAAATGCTCCAATTGAGCTAATTAGCTTATTGTGAGAATATTGCAATTGTCTGACAAAAGTGAAAAATGTAAATTTCCAATTTCAACCAAACATGCTAGAAATGCTCAAACTGCGCAAATAAGCCTACTGTAAGAATTTTACAAACGTCTGACAAAACTGAAAAATGTAAATTTCCAATTTCAACCAAACATGCTAGAAATGCTCCAATTGAGCTAATTAGCTTATTGTGAGAATATTACAAACGTCTGACAACACTGAAAAATTTAAATTTCTAATTTCAACCAAAAATGCTAGAAATGCTCCAATTGAGCTAATTAGCTTATTGTGAGAATATTGCAAACGTCTAACAAAATTGAAAAATGTAAATTTCCAATTTCAACCAAACCTGCTAGAAATGCTCCAATTGAGCTAATTAGCTTATTGTGAGAATATTGCAATTGTCTGACAAAAGTGAAAAATGTAAATTTCCAATTTCAAGCAAACATGCTAGAAATGCTCCAATTGAGCTAATTAGCTTATTGTGAGAATATTACAAACGTCTGACAAAACTGAAAAATGTAAATTTCCAATTTCAACCAAACATGCTAGAAATGCTCCAATTGAGCTAATTAGCTTATTGTGAGAATATTACAAACGTCTGACAACACTGAAAAATTTAAATTTCTAATTTCAACCAAACATGCTAGAAATGCTCCAATTGAGCTAATTAGCTTATTGTGAGAATATTGCAAACGTCTAACAAAATTGAAAAATGTAAATTTCCAATTTCAACCAAACCTGCTAGAAATGCTCCAATTGAGCTAATTAGCTTATTGTTAGAACATTACAAACGTCTGACAAAACTGAAAAATGTAAATTTCCAATTTCAACCAAACATGCTAGAAATGCTCCAATTGAGCTAACTAGCTTATTGAGAGAATATTGCAATTGTCTGACAAAACTGAAAAATGTAAAATTCCAATTTCAACCAAACATGCTAGAAATGCTCCAATTGAGCTAATTAGCTTATTGTGAGAATATTACAAACGTCTGACAACACTGAAAAATGTAAATTTCCAATTTCAACCAAACATGCTAAAAATGCTCCAATTGAGCTAATTAGCTTATTGTTAGAACATTACAAACGTCTGACAAAACTGAAAAATGTAAATTTCCAATTTCAACCAAACATGCTAGAAATGCTCCAATTGAGCTAACTAGCTTATTGAGAGAATATTGCAATTGTCTGACAAAACTGAAAAATGTAAAATTCCAATTTCAACCAAACATGCTAGAAATGCTCCAATTGAGCTAATTAGCTTATTGTTAGAATATTACAAACGTCTGACAAAAGTGAAAAATGTAAATTTCCAATTTCAACCAAACATGCTAGAAATGCTCCAATTGAGCTAATTGCTTATTGTGAGAATATTACAAACGTCTGACAACACTGAAAAATGTAAATTTCTAATTTCAACCAAACATGCTAGAAATGCTCCAAATGAGCTAATTAGCTTATTGAGAGAATATTGCAATTGTCTGACAAAAGTGAAAAATGTAAATTTCCAATTTCAACCAAACATGCTAGAAATGTTCCAATTTACCTAATTAGCTTATTGTGAGAATATTGCAATTGTCTGACAAAAGTGAAAAATGTAAATTTCCAATTTCAATCAAACATGCTAGAAATGCTCCAATTGAGCTAATTAGCTTATTGTGAGAATATTACAAACGTCTGACAAATCTGAAAAATGTAAATTTCCAATTTCAACCAAACATGCTAGAAATGCTCCAATTGAGCTAATTAGCTTATTGTGAGAATGTTGCAAACGTCTAACAAAATTGAAAAATGTAAATTTCCAATTTCAACCAAACCTGCTAGAAATGCTCCAATTGAGCTAATTAGCTTATTGTGAGAATATTGCAATTGTCTGACAAAAGTGAAAAATGTAAATTTCCAATTTCAACCAAACATGCTAGAAATGCTCCAATTGAGCTAATTAGCTTATTGTGAGAATATTACAAACGTCTGACAACACCGAAAAATGTAAATTTCTAATTTCAACCAAACATGCTAGAAATGCTCCAAATGAGCTAATTAGCTTATTGAGAGAATATTGCAATTGTCTGACAAAAGTGAAAAATGTAAATTTCCAATTTCAACCAAACATGCTAGAAATGTTCCAATTGAGCTAATTAGCTTATTGTGACAATATTACAAACGTCTGACAAAAGTGAAAAATGTAAATTTCCAATTTCAACCAAACATGCTAGAAATGCTCCAATTGAGCTAATTAGCTTATTGTGAGAATATTACAAACGTCTGACAAAACTGAAAAATGTAAATTTCCAATTTCAACCAAACATGCTAGAAATGCTCCAATTGAGCTAATTAGCTTATTGTGAGAATGTTGCAAACGTCTAACAAAATTGAAAAATGTAAATTTCCAATTTCAACCAAACCTGCTAGAAATGCTCCAATTGAGCTAATTAGCTTATTGTGAGAATATTGCAATTGTCTGACAAAAGTGAAAAATGTAAATTTCCAATTTCAACCAAACATGCTAGAAATGCTCCAATTGAGCTAATTAGCTTATTGTGAGAATATTGCAATTGTCTGACAAAAGTGAAAAATGTAAATTTCCAATTTCAACCAAACATGCTAGAAATGCTCCAATTGAGCTAATTAGCTCATTGTGGGAATATTACAAACGTCTGACAAAAGTGAAAAATGTAAATTTCCAATTTCAACCAAACATGCTAGAATTGCTCCAATTGAGCTAATTAGCTTATTGTGAGAATATTGCAATTGTCTGACAAAAGTGAAAAATGTAAATTTCCAATTTCAACCATATGTGCTAGAAATGCTCCAATTGAGCTAATTAGCTTATTGTGAGAATATTACAAACGTCTGACAACACTGAAAAATGTAAATTTCCAATTTCAACCAAACATCCTAGAAATGCTCCAATTGAACTAATTAGCTTATTGTGAGAATATTGCAATTGTCTGACAAAAGTGAAAAATGTAAATTTCCAATTTCAACCAAACATGCTAGAAATGCTCAAACTGCGCAAATAAGCCTACTGTAAGAATTTTACAAACGTCTGACAAAACTGAAAAATGTAAATTTCCAATTTCAACCAAACATGCTAGAAATGCTCCAATTGAGCTAATTAGCTTCTTGTGAGAATATTGCAAACGTCTGACAACACTCAAAATTTAAATTTCTAATTTCAACCAAAAATGCTAGAAATGCTCTAAATGAGCTAATTAGCTTATTGAGAGAATATTGCAATTGTCTGACAAAAGTGAAAAATGTAAATTTCCAATTTCAACCAAACATGCTAGAAATGCTCCAATTGAGCTAATTAGCTAATTAGCTTATTGAGAGAATATTGCAATTGTCTGACAAAAGTGAAAAATGTAAATTTTCAATTTCAACCAAACATGCTAGAAATGCTCCAATTGAGCTAATTAGCTTACTGTGTGAATATTGCAATTGTCTGACAAAAGTGAATAATGTAAATTTCCAATTTCAACCAAACATGCTAGAAATGCTCCAATTGAGCTAATTAGCTTATTGTGAGAATATTACAAACGTCTGACAACACTGAAAAATGTAAATTTCTAATTTCAACCAAACATGCTAGAAATGCTCCAAATGAGCTAATTAGCTTATTGAGAGAATATTGCAATTGTCTGACAAAAGTGAAAAATGTAAATTTCCAATTTCAACCAAACATGCTAGAAATTTTCCAATTGAGCTAATTAGCTTATTGTGAGAATATTGCAATTGTCTGACAAAAGTGAAAAATGTAAATTTCCAATTTCAACCAAACATGCTAGAAATGCTCCAATTGAGCTAATTAGCTTATTGTGAGAATACTACAAACGTCTGACAAAACTGAAAAATGTAAATTTCCAATTTCAACCAAACATGCTAGAAATGCTCCAATTGAGCTAATTAGCTTATTGAGAGAACATTGCAATTGTCTGACAAAAGTGAAAAATGTAAATTTTCAATTTCAACCAAACATGCTAGAAATGCTCCAATTGAGCTAATTAGCTTATTGTGAGAATATTACAAACTTCTGACAACACTGAAAAATGTAAATTTCCAATTTCATCCAAACATGCTAGAAATGCTCCAATTGAGCTAATTAGCTTATTGTGAGAATATTGCAATTGTCTGACAACAGTGAAAAATGTAAATTTCTAATTTCAACCAAACATGCTAGAAATGCTCAAATTGCGCAAATAAGCCTACTGTGAAAATTTTACAAACGTCTGACAAAACTGAAAAATGTAAATTTCCAATTTCAACCAAACATGCTAGAAATGCTCCAATTGAGCTAATTAGCTTATTGTGAGAATATTACAAACGTCTGACAACACCGAAAAATGTAAATTTCTAATTTCAACCAAACATGCTAGAAATGCTCCAAATGAGCTAATTAGCTTATTGAGAGAATATTGCAATTGTCTGACAAAAGTGAAAAATGTAAATTTCCAATTTCAACCAAACATGCTAGAAATGTTCCAATTGAGCTAATTAGCTTATTGTGACAATATTACAAACGTCTGACAAAAGTGAAAAATGTAAATTTCCAATTTCAACCAAACATGCTAGAAATGCTCCAATTGAGCTAATTAGCTTATTGTGAGAATATTACAAACGTCTGACAACACTGAAAAATGTAAATTTCTAATTTCAACCAAACATGCTAGAAATGCTCCAAATGAGCTAATTAGCTTATTGAGAGAATATTGCAATTGTCTGACAAAAGTGAAAAATGTAAATTTCCAATTTCAACCAAACATGCTAGAAATGTTCCAATTGAGCTAATTAGCTTATTGTGAGAATATTGCAATTGTCTGACAAAAGTGAAAAATGTAAATTTCCAATTTCAATCAAACATGCTAGAAATGCTCCAATTGAGCTAATTAGCTTATTGTGAGAATATTACAAACGTCTGACAAAACTGAAAAATGTAAATTTCCAATTTCAACCAAACATGCTAGAAATGCTCCAATTGAGCTAATTAGCTTATTGAGAGAATATTGCAATTGTCTGACAAAAGTGAAAAATGTAAATTTTCAATTTCAACCAAACATGCTAGAAATGCTCCAATTGAGCTAATTAGCTTATTGTGAGAATATTGCAATTGCCTGACAAAAGTGAAAAATGTAAATTTCCAATTTCAACCAAACATGCTAGAAATCCTCCAATTGAGCTAATTAGCTTATTGTGAAAATATTGCAATTGTCTGACAAAAGTGAAAAATGTAAATTTCCAATTTCAACCAAACATGCTTGAAATGCTCTAATTGAGCTAATTAGCTTATTGAGAGAATATTGCAATTGTCAGACAAAACTGAAAAATGTAAATTTCCAATTTCAACCAAACATGCTAGAAATGCTCCAATTGAGCTAATTAGCTAATTAGCTTATTGAGAGAATATTGCAATTGTCTGACAAAAGTGAAAAATGTAAATTTCCAATTTCAACCAAACATGCTAGAAATGCTCCAATTGAGCTAATTAGCTTATTGTGAGAATATTACAAACGTCTGACAAAACTGAAAAATGTAATTTTACAATTTCAACCAAACATGCTAGAAATGCTCCAATTGAGCTAATTAGCTTACTGTGAGAATATTGCAATTGTCTGACAAAAGTGAAAAATGTAAATTTCCAATTTCAACCAAACATGCTAGAAATGCTCCAATTGAGCTAATTAGCTTATTGTGAGAATACTACAAACGTCTGACAAAACTGAAAAATGTAAATTTCCAATTTCAACCAAACATGCTAGAAATGCTCCAATTGAGCTAATTAGCTTATTGTGAG
Source organism: Watersipora subatra (assembly GCF_963576615.1). Classification (NCBI taxonomy): domain Eukaryota; kingdom Metazoa; phylum Bryozoa; class Gymnolaemata; order Cheilostomatida; family Watersiporidae; genus Watersipora; species Watersipora subatra. The sequence goes on along the minus strand of NW_027045342.1, from coordinate 262,628 downwards.
AATATTGCAATTGTCTGACAAAAGTGAAAAATGTAAATTTCCAATTTCAACCAAACATGCTTGAAATGCTCTAATTGAGCTAATTAGCTTATTGAGAGAATATTGCAATTGTCAGACAACACTGAAAAATGTAAATTTCTAATTTCAACCAAACATGCTAGAAATGCTCCAATTGAGCTAATTAGCTTATTGTGAGAATACTACAAACGTCTGACAAAACTGAAAAATGTAAATTTCCAATTTCAACCAAACATGCTAGAAATGCTCCAATTGAGCTAATTAGCTTATTGAGAGAATATTGCAATTGTCTGACAAAAGTGAAAAATGTAAATTTCCAATTTCAACCAAACATGCTAGAAATGTTCCAATTGAGCTAATTAGCTCATTGTGAGAATATTGCAATTGTCTGACAAAAGTGAAAAATGTAAATTTCCAATTTCAACCAAACATGCTAAAAATGCTCCAATTGAGCTAATTAGCTTATTGTGAGAATATTGCAATTGTCTGACAAAAGTGAAAAATGTAAATTTTCAATTTCAACCAAACATGCTAGAAATGCTCCAATTGAGCTAATTAGCTTATTGTGAGAATATTGCAATTGCCTGACAAAAGTGAAAAATGTAAATTTCCAATTTCAACCAAACATGCTAGAAATGTTCCAATTGAGCTAATTAGCTTATTGTGAGAATATTGCAATTGTCTGACAAAAGTGAAAAATGTAAATTTCCAATTTCAACCAAACATGCTAGAAATGCTCCAATTGAGCTAATTAGCTTATTGTGAGAATATTGCAATTGTCTGACAAAAGTGAAAAATGTAAATTTTCAATTTCAACCAAACATGCTAGAAATGCTCCAATTGAGCTAATTAGCTTATTGTGAGAATATTGCAATTGCCTGACAAAAGTGAAAAATGTAAATTTCCAATTTCAACCAAACATGCTAGAAATGCTCCAATTGAGCTAATTAGCTTATTGTGAGAATATTGCAATTGTCAGACAAAAGTGAAAAATGTAAATTTCCAATTTCAACCAAACATGCTTGAAATGCTCTAATTGAGCTAATTAGCTTATTGAGAGAATATTGCAATTGTCAGACAAAACTGAAAAATGTAAATTTCCAATTTCAACCAAACATGCTAGAAATGCTCCAATTGAGCTAATTAGCTTATTGAGAGAATATTGCAATTGTCTGACAAAAGTGAAAAATGTAAATTTCCAATTTCAACCAAACATGCTAGAAATGCTCCAATTGAGCTAATTAGCTTATTGTGAGAATATTACAAACGTCTGACAAAACTGAAAAATGTAAATTTCCAATTTCAACCAAACATGCTAGAAATGCTCCAATTGAGCTAATTAGCTTATTGTGAGAATACTACAAACGTCTGACAAAACTGAAAAATGTAAATTTCCAATTTCAACCAAACATGCTAGAAATGCTCCAATTGAGCTAATTAGCTTATTGTGAGAATATTGCAATTGTCTGACAAAAGTGAAAAATGTAAAATTCCAATTTCAACCAAACATGCTTGAAATGCTCTAATTGAGCTAATTAGCTTATTGAGAGAATATTGCAATTGTCAGACAAAACTGAAAAATGTAAATTTCCAATTTCAACCAAACATGCTAGAAATGCTCCAATTGAGCTAATTAGCTTATTGTGAGAATATTACAATTGTCTGACAACACTGAAAAATGTAAATTTCCAATTTCAACCAAACATGCTAGAAATGCTCCAAATGAGCTAATTAGCTTATTGAGAGAATATTGCAATTGTCTGACAAAAGTGAAAAATGTAAATTTCCAATTTCAACCAAACATGCTAGAAATTTTCCAATTGAGCTAATTAGCTTATTGTGAGAATATTGCAATTGTCTGACAAAAGTGAAAAATGTAAATTTCCAATTTCAACCAAACATGCTAGAAATGCTCCAATTGAGCTAATTAGCTTATTGTGAGAATACTACAAACGTCTGACAAAACTGAAAAATGTAAATTTCCAATTTCAACCAAACATGCTAGAAATGCTCCAATTGAGCTAATTAGCTTATTGAGAAAATATTGCAATTGTCTGACAAAAGTGAAAAATGTAAATTTTCAATTTCAACCAAACATGCTAGAAATGCTCCAATTGAGCTAATTAGCTTATTGTGAGAATATTACAAACGTCTGACAACACTGAAAAATGTAAATTTCCAATTTCATCCAAACATGCTAGAAATGCTCCAATTGAGCTAATTTGCTTATTGAGAGAATATTGCAGTTGTCTGACAAAAGTGAAAAATGTAATTTTCCAATTACAACCAAACATGCTAGAAATGCTCCAATTGAGCTAATTAGCTTATTGTGACAATATTACAAACGTTTGACAAAAGTGAAAAATGTAAATTTCCAATTTCAACCAAACATGCTAGAAATGCTCCAATTGAGCTAATTAGCTTATTGTGAGAATATTACAAACGTCTGACAACACCGAAAAATGTAAATTTCTAATTTCAACCAAACATGCTAGAAATGCTCCAAATGAGCTAATTAGCTTATTGAGAGAATATTGCAATTGTCTGACAAAAGTGAAAAATGTAAATTTCCAATTTCAACCAAACATGCTAGAAATGCTCAAATTGCGCAAATAAGCCTACTGTGAAAATTTTACAAACGTCTGACAAAACTGAAAAATGTAAATTTCCAATTTCAACCAAACATGCTAGAAATGCTCCAATTGAGCTAATTAGCTTATTGTGAGAATATTACAAACGTCTGACAACACTGAAAAATGTAAATTTCCAATTTCATCCAAACATGCTAGAAATGCTCCAATTGAGCTAATTAGCTTATTGAGAGAATATTGCAGTTGTCTGACAAAAGTGAAAAATGTAATTTTCCAATTACAACCAAACATGCTAGAAATGCTCCAATTGAGCTAATTAGCTTATTGTGACAATATTACAAACGTTTGACAAAAGTGAAAAATGTAAATTTCCAATTTCAACCAAACATGCTAGAAATGCTCCAATTGAGCTAATTAGCTTATTGTGAGAATATTACAAACGTCTGACAACACCGAAAAATGTAAATTTCTAATTTCAACCAAACATGCTAGAAATGCTCCAAATGAGCTAATTAGCTTATTGAGAGAATATTGCAATTGTCTGACAAAAGTGAAAAATGTAAATTTCCAATTTCAACCAAACATGCTAGAAATGCTCAAATTGCGCAAATAAGCCTACTGTGAAAATTTTACAAACGTCTGACAAAACTGAAAAATGTAAATTTCCAATTTCAACCAAACATGCTAGAAATGCTCCAATTGAGCTAATTAGCTTATTGAGAGAATATTGCAATTGTCTGACAAAAGTGAAAAATGTAAATTTCCAATTTCAACCAAACATGCTAGAAATGTTCCAATTGAGCTAATTAGCTTATTGTGAGAATATTGCAATTGTCTGACAAAAGTGAAAAATGTAAATTTCCAATTTCAACCAAACATGCTAAAAATGCTCCAATTGAGCTAATTAGCTTATTGTGAGAATATTGCAATTGTCTGACAAAAGTGAAAAATGTAAATTTTCAATTTCAACCAAACATGCTAGAAATGCTCCAATTGAGCTAATTAGCTTATTGTGAGAATATTGCAATTGCCTGACAAAAGTGAAAAATGTAAATTTCCAATTTCAACCAAACATGCTAGAAATGTTCCAATTGAGCTAATTAGCTTATTGTGAGAATATTGCAATTGTCTGACAAAAGTGAAAAATGTAAATTTCCAATTTCAACCAAACATGCTAGAAATGCTCCAATTGAGCTAATTAGCTTATTGTGAGAATATTGCAATTGTCTGACAAAAGTGAAAAATGTAAATTTTCAATTTCAACCAAACATGCTAGAAATGCTCCAATTGAGCTAATTAGCTTATTGTGAGAATATTGCAATTGCCTGACAAAAGTGAAAAATGTAAATTTCCAATTTCAACCAAACATGCTAGAAATGCTCCAATTGAGCTAATTAGCTTATTGTGAGAATATTGCAATTGTCAGACAAAAGTGAAAAATGTAAATTTCCAATTTCAACCAAACATGCTTGAAATGCTCTAATTGAGCTAATTAGCTTATTGAGAGAATATTGCAATTGTCAGACAAAACTGAAAAATGTAAAATTCCAATTTCAACCAAACATGCTAGAAATGCTCCAATTGAGCTAATTAGCTTATTGAGAGAATATTGCAATTGTCTGACAAAAGTGAAAAATGTAAATTTCCAATTTCAACCAAACATGCTAGAAATGCTCCAATTGAGCTAATTAGCTTATTGTGAGAATATTACAAACGTCTGACAAAAGTGAAAAATGTAAATTTCCAATTTCAACCAAACATGCTAGAAATGCTCCAATTGAGCTAATTAGCTTATTGTGAGAATACTACAAACGTCTGACAAAACTGAAAAATGTAAATTTCCAATTTCAACCAAACATGCTAGAAATGCTCCAATTGAGCTAATTAGCTTATTGTGAGAATATTGCAATTGTCTGACAAAAGTGAAAAATGTAAAATTCCAATTTCAACCAAACATGCTTGAAATGCTCTAATTGAGCTAATTAGCTTATTGAGAGAATATTGCAATTGTCAGACAAAACTGAAAAATGTAAATTTCCAATTTCAACCAAACATGCTAGAAATGCTCCAATTGAGCTAATTAGCTTATTGTGAGAATATTACAATTGTCTGACAACACTGAAAAATGTAAATTTCCAATTTCAACCAAACATGCTAGAAATGCTCCAAATGAGCTAATTAGCTTATTGAGAGAATATTGCAATTGTCTGACAAAAGTGAAAAATGTAAATTTCCAATTTCAACCAAACATGCTAGAAATTTTCCAATTGAGCTAATTAGCTTATTGTGAGAATATTGCAATTGTCTGACAAAAGTGAAAAATGTAAATTTCCAATTTCAACCAAACATGCTAGAAATGCTCCAATTGAGCTAATTAGCTTATTGTGAGAATACTACAAACGTCTGACAAAACTGAAAAATGTAAATTTCCAATTTCAACCAAACATGCTAGAAATGCTCCAATTGAGCTAATTAGCTTATTGAGAAAATATTGCAATTGTCTGACAAAAGTGAAAAATGTAAATTTTCAATTTCAACCAAACATGCTAGAAATGCTCCAATTGAGCTAATTAGCTTATTGTGAGAATATTACAAACGTCTGACAACACTGAAAAATGTAAATTTCCAATTTCATCCAAACATGCTAGAAATGCTCCAATTGAGCTAATTAGCTTATTGAGAGAATATTGCAGTTGTCTGACAAAAGTGAAAAATGTAATTTTCCAATTACAACCAAACATGCTAGAAATGCTCCAATTGAGCTAATTAGCTTATTGTGACAATATTACAAACGTTTGACAAAAGTGAAAAATGTAAATTTCCAATTTCAACCAAACATGCTAGAAATGCTCCAATTGAGCTAATTAGCTTATTGTGAGAATATTACAAACGTCTGACAACACCGAAAAATGTAAATTTCTAATTTCAACCAAACATGCTAGAAATGCTCCAAATGAGCTAATTAGCTTATTGAGAGAATATTGCAATTGTCTGACAAAAGTGAAAAATGTAAATTTCCAATTTCAACCAAACATGCTAGAAATGCTCAAATTGCGCAAATAAGCCTACTGTGAAAATTTTACAAACGTCTGACAAAACTGAAAAATGTAAATTTCCAATTTCAACCAAACATGCTAGAAATGCTCCAATTGAGCTAATTAGCTTATTGTGAGAATATTACAAACGTCTGACAACACCGAAAAATGTAAATTTCTAATTTCAACCAAACATGCTAGAAATGCTCCAAATGAGCTAATTAGCTTATTGAGAGAATATTGCAATTGTCTGACAAAAGTGAAAAATGTAAATTTCCAATTTCAACCAAACATGCTAGAATTGTTCCAATTGAGCTAATTAGCTTATTGTGACAATATTACAAACGTCTGACAAAAGTGAAAAATGTAAATTTCCAATTTCAACCAAACATGCTAGAAATGCTCCAATTGAGCTAATTAGCTTATTGTGAGAATATTACAAACGTCTGACAACACTGAAAAATGTAAATTTCCAATTTCAACCAAACATGCTAGAAATGCTCCAAATGAGCTAATTAGCTTATTGAGAGAATATTGCATTGTCTGACAAAAGTGAAAAATGTAAATTTCCAATTTCAACCAAACATGCTAGAAATGTTCCAATTGAGCTAATTAGCTTATTGCGACAATATTGCAATTGTCTGACAAAAGTGAAAAATGTAAATTTCCAATTTCAACCAAACATGCTAGAAATGCTCCAATTGAGCTAATTAGCTTATTGTGAGAATATTACAAACGTCTGACAAAACTGAAAAATGTAAATTTCCAATTTCAACCAAACATGCTAGAAATGCTCCAATTGAGCTAATTAGCTTATTGAGAGAATATTGCAATTGTCTGACAAAAGTGAAAAATGTAAATTTTCAATTTCAACCAAACATGCTTGAAATGCTCTAATTGAGCTAATTAGCTTATTGAGAGAATATTGCAATTGTCAGACAAAACTGAAAAATGTAAATTTCCAATTTCAACCAAACATGCTAGAAATGCTCCAATTGAGCTAATTAGCTTATTGTGAGAATATTACAAACGTCTGACAAAATTGAAAAATGTAAATTTCCAATTTCAACCAAACATGCTAGAAATGCTCCAATTGAGCTAATTAGCTTATTGTGAGAATATTGCAATTGTCTGACAAAAGTGAAAAATGTAATTTTCCAATTTCAACCTAACATGCTAGAAATGCTCCAATTGAGATAATTAGCTTATTGTGACAATATTACAAACGTTTGACAAAAGTGAAAAATGTAAATTTCCAATTTCAACCAAACATGCTAGAAATGCTCCAATTGAGCTAATTAGCTTATTGTGAGAATATTACAAACGTCTGACAACACCGAAAAATGTAAATTTCTAATTTCAACCAAACATGCTAGAAATGCTCCAAATGAGCTAATTAGCTTATTGAGAGAATATTGCAATTGTCTGACAAAAGTGAAAAATGTAAATTTCCAATTTCAACCAAACATGCTAGAAATGTTCCAATTGAGCTAATTAGCTTATTGTGAGAATATTGCAATTGTCTGACAAAAGTGAAAAATGTAAATTTCCAATTTCAACCAAACATGCTAGAAATGCTCCAATTGAGCTAATTAGCTTATTGTGAGAATACTACAAACGTCTGACAAAACTGAAAAATGTAAATTTCCAATTTCAACCAAACATGCTAGAAATGCTCCAATTGAGCTAATTAGCTTATTGTGAGAATATTGCAATTGTCTGACAAAAGTGAAAAATTTAATTTTCCAATTTCAACCAAACATGCTAGAAATGCTCCAATTGAGCTAATTAGCTTATTGTGACAATATTACAAACATTTGACAAAAGTGAAAAATGTAAATTTCCAATTTCAACCAAACATGCTAGAAATGCTCCAATTGAGCTAATTAGCTTATTGTGAGAATATTACAAACGTCTGACAACACCAAAAAATGTAAATTTCTAATTTCAACCAAACATGCTAGAAATGCTCCAAATGAGCTAATTAGCTTATTGAGAGAATATTGCAATTGTCTGACAAAAGTGAAAAATGTAAATTTCCAATTTCAACCAAACATGCTAGAAATGTTCCAATTGAGCTAATTAGCTTATTGTGAGAATATTGCAATTGTCTGACAAAAGTGAAAAATGTAAATTTCCAATTTCAACCAAACATGCTAGAAATGCTCCAATTGAGCTAATTAGCTTATTGTGAGAATACTACAAACGTCTGACAAAACTGAAAAATGTAAATTTCCAATTTCAACCAAACATGCTAGAAATGCTCCAATTGAGCTAATTAGCTTATTGAGAGAATATTGCAATTGTCTGACAAAAGTGAAAAATGTAAATTTTCATATTCAACCAAACATGCTAGAAATGCTCCAATTGAGCTAATTATCTTATTGTGAGAATATTACAAACGTCTGACAACACTGAAAAATGTAAAATTCCAATTTCATCCAAACATGCTAGAAATGCTCCAATTGAGCTAATTAGCTTATTGTGAGAATATTACAAACGTCTGACAACACTGAAAAATGTAAATTTCCAATTTCATCCAAACATGTTAGAAATGCTCCAATTGAGCTAATTAGCTTATTGTGAGAATATTACAAACGTCTGACAACACCGAAAAATGTAAATTTCTAATTTCAACCAAACATGCTAGAAATGCTCCAAATGAGCTAATTAGCTTATTGAGAGAATATTGCAATTGTCTGACAAAAGTGAAAAATGTAAAATTCCAATTTCAACCAAACATGCTAGAAATGCTCAAATTGCGCAAATAAGCCTACTGTAAAAATTTTACAAACGTCTGACAAAACTGAAAAATGTAAATTTCCAATTTCAACCAAACATGCTAGAAATGCTCCAATTGAGATAATTAGCTTATTGTGAGAATACTACAAACGTCTGACAAAACTGAAAAATGTAAATTTCCAATTTCAACCAAACATGCTAGAAATGCTCCAATTGAACTAATTAGCTTATTGAGAGATTATTGCAATTGTCTGACAAAACTGAAAAATGTAAATTTCCAATTTCAACCAAACATGCTAGAAATGCTCCAATTGAGCTAATTAGCTTATTGTGAGAATATTACAAACGTCTAACAAAATTGAAAAATGTAAATTTCCAATTTCAACCAAACATGCTAGAAATGCTCCAATTGAGCTAATTAGCTTATTGTGAGAATGTTGCAATTGTCTGACAAAAGTGAAAAATGTAAATTTCCAATTTCAACCAAACATGCTAGAAATGCTCCAATTGAGCTAATTAGCTTATTGTGAGAATATTACAAACGTCTGACAACACTGAAAAATGTAAATTTCCAATTTCATCCAAACATGTTAGAAATGCTCCAATTGAGCTAATTAGCTTATTGTGAGAATATTGCAATTGTCTGACAAAAGTGAAAAATGTAAATTTCCAATTTCAACCAAACATGCTAGAAATGCTCAAATTGCGCAAATAAGCCTACTGTAAGAATTTTACAAACGTCTGACAAAACTGAAAAATGTAAATTTCCAATTTCAACCAAACATGCTAGAAATGCTCCAATTGAGCTAATTAGCTTATTGTGAGAATATTACAAACGTCTGACAACACTGAAAAATGTAAATTTCTAATTTCAACCAAACATGCTAGAAATGCTCCAATTAAGCTAATTAGCTTATTGAGAGAATATTGCAATTGTCTGACAAAAGTGAAAAATGTAATTTTCCAATTTCAACCAAACATGCTCGAAATGCTCCAATTGAGCTAATTAGCTTATTGTGAGAATATTGCAATTGTCTGACAAAAGTGAAAAATGTATATTTCCAATTTCAACCAAACATGCTAGAAAAGCTCCAATTGAGCTAATTAGCTTATTGTGAGAATATTACAAACGTCTGACAAAACTGAAAAATGTAAATTTCCAATTTCAACCAAACATGCTAGAAATGCTCCAATTGAGCTAATTAGCTCATTGTGAGAATATTGCAGTTGTCTGACAAAAGTGAAAAATGTAAATTTCCAATTTCAACCAAACATGCTTGAAATGCTCTAATTGAGCTAATTAGCTTATTGAGAGAATATTGCAATTGTCAGACAAAACTGGAAAATGTAAATTTCCAATTTCAACCAAACATGCTAGAAATGCTCCAATTGAGCTAATTAGCTTATTGTGAGAATATTACAAACGTCTGACAAAATTGAAAAATGTAAATTTCCAATTTCAACCAAACATGCTAGAAATGCTCCAATTGAGCTAATTAGCTTATTGTGAGAATATTGCAATTGTCTGACAAAAGTGAAAAATGTAATTTTCCAATTTCAACCAAACATGCTAGAAATGCTCCAATTGAGCTAATTAGCTTATTGTGACAATATTACAAACGTCTGACAAAAGTGAAAAATGTAAATTTCCAATTTCAACCAAACATGCTAGAAATGCTCCAATTGAGCTAATTAGCTTATTGTGAGAATATTACAAACGTCTGACAACACTGGAAAATGTAAATTTCCAATTTCAGCCAAACATGCTTGAAATGCTCCAATTGAGCTAATTAGTTTATTGTGAGAATACTACAAACGTCTGACAAAACTGAAAAATGTAAATTTCCAATTTCAACCAAACATGCTAGAAATGCTCCAATTGAGCTAATTAGCTTATTGAGAGAATATTGCAATTGTCTGACAAAAGTGAAAAATGTAAATTTTCAATTTCAACCAAACATGCTAGAAATGCTCCAATTGAGCTAATTAGCTTATTGTGAGAATATTACAAACGTCTGACAACACTGAAAAATGTAAATTTCCAATTTCATCCAAACATGCTAGAAATGCTCCAATTGAGCTAATTAGCTTATTGTGAGAATATTGCAATTGTCTGACAAAAGTGAAAAATGTAAATTTCCAATTTCAACCAAACATGCTAGAAATGCTCAAATTGCGCAAATAAGCCTACTGTAAAAATTTTACAAACGTCTGACAAAACTGAAAAATGTAAATTTCCAATTTCAACCAAACATGCTAGAAATGCTCCAATTGAGATAATTAGCTTATTGTGAGAATATTACAAACGTCTGACAACACTGAAAAATGTAAATTTCTAATTTCAACCAAACATGCTAGAAATGCTCCAATTAAGCTAATTAGCTTATTGAGAGAATATTGCAAGTGTCTGACAAAAGTGAAAAATGTAATTTTCCAATTTCAGCCAAACATGCTTGAAATGCTCTAATTGAGCTAATTAGCTTATTGTGAGAATATTACAAACGTCTGACAAAACTGAAAAATGTAAATTTCCAATTTCAACCAAACATGCTAGAAATGCTCCAATTGAGCTAATTAGCTCATTGTGAGAATATTGCAATTGTCTGACAAAAGTGAAAAATGTAAAGTTCCAATTTCAACCAAACATGCTTGAAATGCTCCAATTGAGCTAATTAGCTTATTGTGAGAATATTACAAACGTCTGACAAAATTGAAAAATGTAAATTTCCAATTTCAACCAAACATGCTAGAAATGCTCCAATTGAGCTAATTAGCTTATTGTGAGAATATGGCAATTGTCTGACAAAATTGAAAAATGTAATTTTCCAATTTCAACCAAACATGCTAGAAATGCTCCAATTGAGCTAATTAGCTTATTGTGACAATATTACAAACGTCTGACAAAAGTGAAAAATGTAAATTTCCAATTTCAACCAAACATGCTAGAAATGCTCCAATTGAGCTAATTAGCTTATTGTGAGAATATTGCAATTGTCTGACAACACTGAAAAATGTAAATTTCTAGTTTCAACCAAACATGCTAGAAATGCTCCAAATGAGCTAATTAGCTTATTGAGAGAATATTGCAATTGTCTGACAAAAGTGAAAAATGTAATTTTCCAATTTCAACCAAACATGCTAGAAATGCTCCAATTGAGCTAATTAGCTTATTGTGAGAATATTGCAATTGTCTGACAAAAGTGAAAAATGTGAATTTCCAATTTCAACCAAACATGCTAGAAATGCTCCAATTGAGCTAATTAGCTTATTGTGAGAATACTACAAACGTCTGACAAAACTGAAAAATGTAAATTTCCAATTTCAACAAAACATGCTAGATATGCTCCAATTGAGCTAATTAGCTTATTGTGAGAATATTACAAACGTCTGACAACACCGAAAAATGTAAATTTCTAATTTCAACCAAACATGCTAGAAATGCTCCAAATGAGCTAATTAGCTTATTGAGAGAATATTGCAATTGTCTGACAAAAGTGAAAAATGTAAATTTCCAATTTCAACCAAACATGCTAGAATTGTTCCAATTGAGCTAATTAGCTTATTGTGACAATATTACAAACGTCTGACAAAAGTGAAAAATGTAAATTTCCAATTTCAACCAAACATGCTAGAAATGCTCCAATTGAGCTAATTAGCTTATTGTGAGAATATTACAAACGTCTGACAACACTGAAAAATGTAAATTTCTAATTTCAACCAAACATGCTAGAAATGCTCCAAATGAGCTAATTAGCTTATTGAGAGAATATTGCAATTGTCTGACAAAAGTGAAAAATGTAAATTTCCAATTTCAACCAAACATGCTAGAAATGTTCCAATTGAGCTAATTAGCTTATTGTGAGAATATTGCAATTGTCTGACAAAAGTGAAAAATGTAAATTTCCAATTTCAACCAAACATGCTAGAAATGCTCCAATTGAGCTAATTAGCTTATTGTGAGAATATTACAAACGTCTGACAAAACTGAAAAATGTAAATTTCCAATTTCAACCAAACATGCTAGAAATGCTCCAATTGAGCTAATTAGCTTATTGAGAGAATATTGCAATTGTCTGACAAAAGTGAAAAATGTAAATTTTCAATTTCAACCAAACATGCTTGAAATGCTCTAATTGAGCTAATTAGCTTATTGAGAGAATATTGCAATTGTCAGACAAAACTGAAAAATGTAAATTTCCAATTTCAACCAAACATGCTAGAAATGCTCCAATTGAGCTAATTAGCTTATTGTGACAATATTACAAACGTCTGACAAAATTGAAAAATGTAAATTTCCAATTTCAACCAAACATGCTAGAAATGCTCCAATTGAGCTAATTAGCTTATTGTGAGAATATTGCAATTGTCTGACAAAAGTGAAAAATGTAATTTTCCAATTTCAACCAAACATGCTAGAAATGCTCCAATTGAGCTAATTAGCTTATTGTGACAATATTACAAACGTTTGACAAAAGTGAAAAATGTAAATTTCCAATTTCAACCAAACATGCTAGAAATGCTCCAATTGAGCTAATTAGCTTATTGTGAGAATATTACAAACGTCTGACAACACCGAAAAATGTAAATTTCTAATTTCAACCAAACATGCTAGAAATGCTCCAAATGAGCTAATTAGCTTATTGAGAGAATATTGCAATTGTCTGACAAAAGTGAAAAATGTAAATTTCCAATTTCAACCAAACATGCTAGAATTGTTCCAATTGAGCTAATTAGCTTATTGTGACAATATTACAAACGTCTGACAAAAGTGAAAAATGTAAATTTCCAATTTCAACCAAACATGCTAGAAATGCTCCAATTGAGCTAATTAGCTTATTGTGAGAATATTACAAACGTCTGACAACACTGAAAAATGTAAATTTTTAATTTCAACCAAACATGCTAGCAATGCTCCAAATGAGCTAATTAGCTTATTGAGAGAATATTGCAATTGTCTGACAAAAGTGAAAAATGTAAATTTCCAATTTCAACCAAACATGCTAGAAATGTTCCAATTGAGCTAATTAGCTTATTGTGAGAATATTGCAATTGTCTGACAAAAGTGAAAAATGTAAATTTCCAATTTCAACCAAACATGCTAGAAATGCTCCAATTGAGCTAATTAGCTTATTGTGAGAATATTACAAACGTCTGACAAAACTGAAAAATGTAAATTTCCAATTTCAACCAAACATGCTAGAAATGCTCCAATTGAGCTAATTAGCTTATTGAGAGAATATTGCAATTGTCTGACAAAAGTGAAAAATGTAAATTTTCAATTTCAACCAAACATGCTTGAAATGCTCTAATTGAGCTAATTAGCTTATTGAGAGAATATTGCAATTGTCAGACAAAACTGAAAAATGTAAATTTCCAATTTCAACCAAACATGCTAGAAATGCTCCAATTGAGCTAATTAGCTTATTGTGAGAATATTACAAACGTCTGACAAAATTGAAAAATGTAAATTTCCAATTTCAACCAAACATGCTAGAAATGCTCCAATTGAGCTAATTAGCTTATTGTGAGAATATTGCAATTGTCTGACCAAAGTGAAAAATGTAATTTTCCAATTTCAACCAAACATGCTAGAAATGCTCCAATTGAGCTAATTAGCTTATTGTGACAATATTACAAACGTCTGACAAAATTGAAAAATGTAAATTTCCAATTTCAACCAAACATGCTAGAAATGCTCCAATTGAGCTAATTAGCTTATTGTGAGAATATTGCAATTGTCTGACAAAAGTGAAAAATTTAATTTTCCAATTTCAACCAAACATGCTAGAAATGCTCCAATTGAGCTAATTAGCTTATTGTGACAATATTACAAACGTTTGACAAAAGTGAAAAATGTAAATTTCCAATTTCAATCAAACATGCTAGAAATGCTCCAATTGAGCTAATTAGCTTATTGTGAGAATATTACAAACGTCTGACAACACCAAAAAATGTAAATTTCTAATTTCAACCAAACATGCTAGAAATGCTCCAAATGAGCTAATTAGCTTATTGAGAGAATATTGCAATTGTCTGACAAAAGTGAAAAATGTAAATTTCCAATTTCAACCAAACATGCTAGAAATGTTCCAATTGAGCTAATTAGCTTATTGTGAGAATATTGCAATTGTCTGACAAAAGTGAAAAATGTAAATTTCCAATTTCAACCAAACATGCTAGAAATGCTCCAATTGAGCTAATTAGCTTATTGTGAGAATACTACAAACGTCTGACAAAACTGAAAAATGTAAATTTCCAATTTCAACCAAACATGCTAGAAATGCTCCAATTGAGCTAATTAGCTTATTGAGAGAATATTGCAATTGTCTGACAAAAGTGAAAAATGTAAATTTTCATATTCAACCAAACATGCTAGAAATGCTCCAATTGAGCTAATTATCTTATTGTGAGAATATTACAAACGTCTGACAAAACTGAAAAATGTAAAATTCCAATTTCATCCAAACATGCTAGAAATGCTCCAATTGAGCTAATTAGCTTATTGTGAGAATATTACAAACGTCTGACAACACTGAAAAATGTAAATTTCCAATTTCATCCAAACATGTTAGAAATGCTCCAATTGAGCTAATTAGCTTATTGTGAGAATATTACAAACGTCTGACAACACCGAAAAATGTAAATTTCTAATTTCAACCAAACATGCTAGAAATGCTCCAAATGAGCTAATTAGCTTATTGAGAGAATATTGCAATTGTCTGACAAAAGTGAAAAATGTAAAATTCCAATTTCAACCAAACATGCTAGAAATGCTCAAATTGCGCAAATAAGCCTACTGTAAAAATTTTACAAACGTCTGACAAAACTGAAAAATGTAAATTTCCAATTTCAACCAAACATGCTAGAAATGCTCCAATTGAGATAATTAGCTTATTGTGAGAATACTACAAACGTCTGACAAAACTGAAAAATGTAAATTTCCAATTTCAACCAAACATGCTAGAAATGCTCCAATTGAACTAATTAGCTTATTGAGAGATTATTGCAATTGTCTGACAAAACTGAAAAATGTAAATTTCCAATTTCAACCAAACATGCTAGAAATGCTCCAATTGAGCTAATTAGCTTATTGTGAGAATATTACAAACGTCTAACAAAATTGAAAAATGTAAATTTCCAATTTCAACCAAACATGCTAGAAATGCTCCAATTGAGCTAATTAGCTTATTGTGAGAATGTTGCAATTGTCTGACAAAAGTGAAAAATGTAAATTTCCAATTTCAACCAAACATGCTAGAAATGCTCCAATTGAGCTAATTAGCTTATTGTGAGAATATTACAAACGTCTGACAACACTGAAAAATGTAAATTTCCAATTTCATCCAAACATGTTAGAAATGCTCCAATTGAGCTAATTAGCTTATTGTGAGAATATTGCAATTGTCTGACAAAAGTGAAAAATGTAAATTTCCAATTTCAACCAAACATGCTAGAAATGCTCAAATTGCGCAAATAAGCCTACTGTAAGAATTTTACAAACGTCTGACAAAACTGAAAAATGTAAATTTCTAATTTCAACCAAACATGCTAGAAATGCTCCAATTAAGCTAATTAGCTTATTGAGAGAATATTGCAATTGTCTGACAAAAGTGAAAAATGTAATTTTCCAATTTCAACCAAACATGCTAGAAATGCTCCAATTGAGCTAATTAGCTCATTGTGAGAATATTGCAATTGTCTGACAAAAGTGAAAAATGTAAATTTCCAATTTCAACCAAACATGCTTGAAATGCTCTAATTGAGCTAATTAGCTTATTGAGAGAATATTGCAATTGTCAGACAAAACTGGAAAATGTAAATTTCCAATTTCAACCAAACATGCTAGAAATGCTCCAATTGAGCTAATTAGCTTATTGTGAGAATATTACAAACGTCTGACAAAATTGAAAAATGTAAATTTCCAATTTCAACCAAACATGCTAGAAATGCTCCAATTGAGCTAATTAGCTTATTGTGAGAATATTGCAATTGTCTGACAAAAGTGAAAAATGTAATTTTCCAATTTCAACCAAACATGCTAGAAATGCTCCAATTGAGCTAATTAGCTTATTGTGACAATATTACAAACGTCTGACAAAAGTGAAAAATGTAAATTTCCAATTTCAACCAAACATGCTAGAAATGCTCCAATTGAGCTAATTAGCTTATTGTGAGAATATTACAAACGTCTGACAACACTGGAAAATGTAAATTTCCAATTTCAGCCAAACATGCTTGAAATGCTCCAATTGAGCTAATTAGTTTATTGTGAGAATACTACAAACGTCTGACAAAACTGAAAAATGTAAATTTCCAATTTCAACCAAACATGCTAGAAATGCTCCAATTGAGCTAATTAGCTTATTGAGAGAATATTGCAATTGTCTGACAAAAGTGAAAAATGTAAATTTTCAATTTCAACCAAACATGCTAGAAATGCTCCAATTGAGCTAATTAGCTTATTGTGAGAATATTACAAACGTCTGACAACACTGAAAAATGTAAATTTCCAATTTCATCCAAACATGCTAGAAATGCTCCAATTGAGCTAATTAGCTTATTGTGAGAATATTGCAATTGTCTGACAAAAGTGAAAAATGTAAATTTCCAATTTCAACCAAACATGCTAGAAATGCTCAAATTGCGCAAATAAGCCTACTGTAAAAATTTTACAAACGTCTGACAAAACTGAAAAATGTAAATTTCCAATTTCAACCAAACATGCTAGAAATGCTCCAATTGAGATAATTAGCTTATTGTGAGAATATTACAAACGTCTGACAACACTGAAAAATGTAAATTTCTAATTTCAACCAAACATGCTAGAAATGCTCCAATTAAGCTAATTAGCTTATTGAGAGAATATTGCAAGTGTCTGACAAAAGTGAAAAATGTAATTTTCCAATTTCAGCCAAACATGCTTGAAATGCTCTAATTGAGCTAATTAGCTTATTGTGAGAATATTACAAACGTCTGACAAAACTGAAAAATGTAAATTTCCAATTTCAACCAAACATGCTAGAAATGCTCCAATTGAGCTAATTAGCTCATTGTGAGAATATTGCAATTGTCTGACAAAAGTGAAAAATGTAAAGTTCCAATTTCAACCAAACATGCTTGAAATGCTCCAATTGAGCTAATTAGCTTATTGTGAGAATATTACAAACGTCTGACAAAATTGAAAAATGTAAATTTCCAATTTCAACCAAACATGCTAGAAATGCTCCAATTGAGCTAATTAGCTTATTGTGAGAATATTGCAATTGTCTGACAAAATTGAAAAATGTAATTTTCCAATTTCAACCAAACATGCTAGAAATGCTCCAATTGAGCTAATTAGCTTATTGTGACAATATTACAAACGTCTGACAAAAGTGAAAAATGTAAATTTCCAATTTCAACCAAACATGCTAGAAATGCTCCAATTGAGCTAATTAGCTTATTGTGAGAATATTGCAATTGTCTGACAACACTGAAAAATGTAAATTTCTAGTTTCAACCAAACATGCTAGAAATGCTCCAAATGAGCTAATTAGCTTATTGAGAGAATATTGCAATTGTCTGACAAAAGTGAAAAATGTAATTTTCCAATTTCAACCAAACATGCTAGAAATGCTCCAATTGAGCTAATTAGCTTATTGTGAGAATATTGCAATTGTCTGACAAAAGTGAAAAATGTGAATTTCCAATTTCAACCAAACATGCTAGAAATGCTCCAATTGAGCTAATTAGCTTATTGTGAGAATACTACAAACGTCTGACAAAACTGAAAAATGTAAATTTCCAATTTCAACAAAACATGCTAGATATGCTCCAATTGAGCTAATTAGCTTATTGTGAGAATATTACAAACGTCTGACAACACCGAAAAATGTAAATTTCTAATTTCAACCAAACATGCTAGAAATGCTCCAAATGAGCTAATTAGCTTATTGAGAGAATATTGCAATTGTCTGACAAAAGTGAAAAATGTAAATTTCCAATTTCAACCAAACATGCTAGAATTGTTCCAATTGAGCTAATTAGCTTATTGTGACAATATTACAAACGTCTGACAACACCGAAAAATGTAAATTTCTAATTTCAACCAAACATGCTAGAAATGCTCCAATTGAGCTAATTAGCTTATTGTGAGAATATTGCAATTGTCTGACAAAAGTGAAAAATGTAATTTTCCAATTTCAACCAAACATGCTAGAAATGCTCCAATTGAGCTAATTAGCTTATTGTGACAATATTACAAACGTTTGACAAAAGTGAAAAATGTAAATTTCCAATTTCAACCAAACATGCTAGAAATGCTCCAATTGAGCTAATTAGCTTATTGTGAGAATATTACAAACGTCTGACAACACCGAAAAATGTAAATTTCTAATTTCAACCAAACATGCTAGAAATGCTCCAAATGAGCTAATTAGCTTATTGAGAGAATATTGCAATTGTCTGACAAAAGTGAAAAATGTAAATTTCCAATTTCAACCAAACATGCTAGAATTGTTCCAATTGAGCTAATTAGCTTATTGTGACAATATTACAAACGTCTGACAAAAGTGAAAAATGTAAATTTCCAATTTCAACCAAACATGCTAGAAATGCTCCAATTGAGCTAATTAGCTTATTGTGAGAATATTACAAACGTCTGACAACACTGAAAAATGTAAATTTTTAATTTCAACCAAACATGCTAGCAATGCTCCAAATGAGCTAATTAGCTTATTGAGAGAATATTGCAATTGTCTGACAAAAGTGAAAAATGTAAATTTCCAATTTCAACCAAACATGCTAGAAATGTTCCAATTGAGCTAATTAGCTTATTGTGAGAATATTGCAATTGTCTGACAAAAGTGAAAAATGTAAATTTCCAATTTCAACCAAACATGCTAGAAATGCTCCAATTGAGCTAATTAGCTTATTGTGAGAATATTACAAACGTCTGACAAAACTGAAAAATGTAAATTTCCAATTTCAACCAAACATGCTAGAAATGCTCCAATTGAGCTAATTAGCTTATTGAGAGAATATTGCAATTGTCTGACAAAAGTGAAAAATGTAAATTTTCAATTTCAACCAAACATGCTTGAAATGCTCTAATTGAGCTAATTAGCTTATTGAGAGAATATTGCAATTGTCAGACAAAACTGAAAAATGTAAATTTCCAATTTCAACCAAACATGCTAGAAATGCTCCAATTGAGCTAATTAGCTTATTGTGAGAATATTGCAATTGTCTGACAAAAGTGAAAAATGTAATTTTCCAATTTCAACCAAACATGCTAGAAATGCTCCAATTGAGCTAATTAGCTTATTGTGACAATATTACAAACGTCTGACAAAATTGAAAAATGTAAATTTCCAATTTCAACCAAACATGCTAGAAATGCTCCAATTGAGCTAATTAGCTTATTGTGAGAATATTGCAATTGTCTGACAAAAGTGAAAAATTTAATTTTCCAATTTCAACCAAACATGCTAGAAATGCTCCAATTGAGCTAATTAGCTTATTGTGACAATATTACAAACGTTTGACAAAAGTGAAAAATGTAAATTTCCAATTTCAACCAAACATGCTAGAAATGCTCCAATTGAGCTAATTAGCTTATTGTGAGAATATTACAAACGTCTGACAACACCAAAAAATGTAAATTTCTAATTTCAACCAAACATGCTAGAAATGCTCCAAATGAGCTAATTAGCTTATTGAGAGAATATTGCAATTGTCTGACAAAAGTGAAAAATGTAAATTTCCAATTTCAACCAAACATGCTAGAAATGTTCCAATTGAGCTAATTAGCTTATTGTGAGAATATTGCAATTGTCTGACAAAAGTGAAAAATGTAAATTTCCAATTTCAACCAAACATGCTAGAAATGCTCCAATTGAGCTAATTAGCTTATTGTGAGAATACTACAAACGTCTGACAAAACTGAAAAATGTAAATTTCCAATTTCAACCAAACATGCTAGAAATGCTCCAATTGAGCTAATTAGCTTATTGAGAGAATATTGCAATTGTCTGACAAAAGTGAAAAATGTAAATTTTCATATTCAACCAAACATGCTAGAAATGCTCCAATTGAGCTAATTATCTTATTGTGAGAATATTACAAACGTCTGACAACACTGAAAAATGTAAAATTCCAATTTCATCCAAACATGCTAGAAATGCTCCAATTGAGCTAATTAGCTTATTGTGAGAATATTACAAACGTCTGACAACACTGAAAAATGTAAATTTCCAATTTCATCCAAACATGTTAGAAATGCTCCAATTGAGCTAATTAGCTTATTGTGAGAATATTACAAACGTCTGACAACACCGAAAAATGTAAATTTCTAATTTCAACCAAACATGCTAGAAATGCTCCAAATGAGCTAATTAGCTTATTGAGAGAATATTGCAATTGTCTGACAAAAGTGAAAAATGTAAAATTCCAATTTCAACCAAACATGCTAGAAATGCTCAAATTGCGCAAATAAGCCTACTGTAAAAATTTTACAAACGTCTGACAAAACTGAAAAATGTAAATTTCCAATTTCAACCAAACATGCTAGAAATGCTCCAATTGAGATAATTAGCTTATTGTGAGAATACTACAAACGTCTGACAAAACTGAAAAATGTAAATTTCCAATTTCAACCAAACATGCTAGAAATGCTCCAATTGAACTAATTAGCTTATTGAGAGATTATTGCAATTGTCTGACAAAACTGAAAAATGTAAATTTCCAATTTCAACCAAACATGCTAGAAATGCTCCAATTGAGCTAATTAGCTTATTGTGAGAATATTACAAACGTCTAACAAAATTGAAAAATGTAAATTTCCAATTTCAACCAAACATGCTAGAAATGCTCCAATTGAGCTAATTAGCTTATTGTGAGAATGTTGCAATTGTCTGACAAAAGTGAAAAATGTAAATTTCCAATTTCAACCAAACATGCTAGAAATGCTCCAATTGAGCTAATTAGCTTATTGTGAGAATATTACAAACGTCTGACAACACTGAAAAATGTAAATTTCCAATTTCATCCAAACATGTTAGAAATGCTCCAATTGAGCTAATTAGCTTATTGTGAGAATATTGCAATTGTCTGACAAAAGTGAAAAATGTAAATTTCCAATTTCAACCAAACATGCTAGAAATGCTCAAATTGCGCAAATAAGCCTACTGTAAGAATTTTACAAACGTCTGACAAAACTGAAAAATGTAAATTTCTAATTTCAACCAAACATGCTAGAAATGCTCCAATTAAGCTAATTAGCTTATTGAGAGAATATTGCAATTGTCTGACAAAAGTGAAAAATGTAATTTTCCAATTTCAACCAAACATGCTAGAAATGCTCCAATTGAGCTAATTAGCTCATTGTGAGAATATTGCAATTGTCTGACAAAAGTGAAAAATGTAAATTTCCAATTTCAACCAAACATGCTTGAAATGCTCTAATTGAGCTAATTAGCTTATTGAGAGAATATTGCAATTGTCAGACAAAACTGGAAAATGTAAATTTCCAATTTCAACCAAACATGCTAGAAATGCTCCAATTGAGCTAATTAGCTTATTGTGAGAATATTACAAACGTCTGACAAAATTGAAAAATGTAAATTTCCAATTTCAACCAAACATGCTAGAAATGCTCCAATTGAGCTAATTAGCTTATTGTGAGAATATTGCAATTGTCTGACAAAAGTGAAAAATGTAATTTTCCAATTTCAACCAAACATGCTAGAAATGCTCCAATTGAGCTAATTAGCTTATTGTGACAATATTACAAACGTCTGACAAAAGTGAAAAATGTAAATTTCCAATTTCAACCAAACATGCTAGAAATGCTCCAATTGAGCTAATTAGCTTATTGTGAGAATATTACAAACGTCTGACAACACTGGAAAATGTAAATTTCCAATTTCAGCCAAACATGCTTGAAATGCTCCAATTGAGCTAATTAGTTTATTGTGAGAATACTACAAACGTCTGACAAAACTGAAAAATGTAAATTTCCAATTTCAACCAAACATGCTAGAAATGCTCCAATTGAGCTAATTAGCTTATTGAGAGAATATTGCAATTGTCTGACAAAAGTGAAAAATGTAAATTTTCAATTTCAACCAAACATGCTAGAAATGCTCCAATTGAGCTAATTAGCTTATTGTGAGAATATTACAAACGTCTGACAACACTGAAAAATGTAAATTTCCAATTTCATCCAAACATGCTAGAAATGCTCCAATTGAGCTAATTAGCTTATTGTGAGAATATTGCAATTGTCTGACAAAAGTGAAAAATGTAAATTTCCAATTTCAACCAAACATGCTAGAAATGCTCAAATTGCGCAAATAAGCCTACTGTAAAAATTTTACAAACGTCTGACAAAACTGAAAAATGTAAATTTCCAATTTCAACCAAACATGCTAGAAATGCTCCAATTGAGCTAATTAGCTTATTGTGAGAATATTACAAACGTCTGACAACACTGAAAAATGTAAATTTCTAATTTCAACCAAACATGCTAGAAATGCTCCAATTAAGCTAATTAGCTTATTGAGAGAATATTGCAAGTGTCTGACAAAAGTGAAAAATGTAATTTTCCAATTTCAGCCAAACATGCTTGAAATGCTCTAATTGAGCTAATTAGCTTATTGTGAGAATATTACAAACGTCTGACAAAACTGAAAAATGTAAATTTCCAATTTCAACCAAACATGCTAGAAATGCTCCAATTGAGCTAATTAGCTCATTGTGAGGATATTGCAATTGTCTGACAAAAGTGAAAAATGTAAAGTTCCAATTTCAACCAAACATGCTTGAAATGCTCCAATTGAGCTAATTAGCTTATTGTGAGAATATTACAAACGTCTGACAAAATTGAAAAATGTAAATTTCCAATTTCAACCAAACATGCTAGAAATGCTCCAATTGAGCTAATTAGCTTATTGTGAGAATATTGCAATTGTCTGACAAAATTGAAAAATGTAATTTTCCAATTTCAACCAAACATGCTAGAAATGCTCCAATTGAGCTAATTAGCTTATTGTGACAATATTACAAACGTCTGACAAAAGTGAAAAATGTAAATTTCCAATTTCAACCAAACATGCTAGAAATGCTCCAATTGAGCTAATTAGCTTATTGTGAGAATATTGCAATTGTCTGACAACACTGAAAAATGTAAATTTCTAGTTTCAACCAAACATGCTAGAAATGCTCCAAATGAGCTAATTAGCTTATTGAGAGAATATTGCAATTGTCTGACAAAAGTGAAAAATGTAATTTTCCAATTTCAACCAAACATGCTAGAAATGCTCCAATTGAGCTAATTAGCTTATTGTGAGAATATTGCAATTGTCTGACAAAAGTGAAAAATGTGAATTTCCAATTTCAACCAAACATGCTAGAAATGCTCCAATTGAGCTAATTAGCTTATTGTGAGAATACTACAAACGTCTGACAAAACTGAAAAATGTAAATTTCCAATTTCAACAAAACATGCTAGATATGCTCCAATTGAGCTAATTAGCTTATTGTGAGAATATTACAAACGTCTGACAACACCGAAAAATGTAAATTTCTAATTTCAACCAAACATGCTAGAAATGCTCCAAATGAGCTAATTAGCTTATTGAGAGAATATTGCAATTGTCTGACAAAAGTGAAAAATGTAAATTTCCAATTTCAACCAAACATGCTAGAATTGTTCCAATTGAGCTAATTAGCTTATTGTGACAATATTACAAACGTCTGACAAAAGTGAAAAATGTAAATTTCCAATTTCAACCAAACATGCTAGAAATGCTCCAATTGAGCTAATTAGCTTATTGTGAGAATATTACAAACGTCTGACAACACTGAAAAATGTAAATTTCTAATTTCAACCAAACATGCTAGAAATGCTCCAAATGAGCTAATTAGCTTATTGAGAGAATATTGCAATTGTCTGACAAAAGTGAAAAATGTAAATTTCCAATTTCAACCAAACATGCTAGAAATGTTCCAATTGAGCTAATTAGCTTATTGTGAGAATATTGCAATTGTCTGACAAAAGTGAAAAATGTAAATTTCCAATTTCAACCAAACATGCTAGAAATGCTCCAATTGAGCTAATTAGCTTATTGTGAGAATATTACAAACGTCTGACAAAACTGAAAAATGTAAATTTCCAATTTCAACCAAACATGCTAGAAATGCTCCAATTGAGCTAATTAGCTTATTGAGAGAATATTGCAATTGTCTGACAAAAGTGAAAAATGTAAATTTTCAATTTCAACCAAACATGCTTGAAATGCTCTAATTGAGCTAATTAGCTTATTGAGAGAATATTGCAATTGTCAGACAAAACTGAAAAATGTAAATTTCCAATTTCAACCAAACATGCTAGAAATGCTCCAATTGAGCTAATTAGCTTATTGTGAGAATATTACAAACGTCTGACAAAATTGAAAAATGTAAATTTCCAATTTCAACCAAACATGCTAGAAATGCTCCAATTGAGCTAATTAGCTTATTGTGAGAATATTGCAATTGTCTGACAAAAGTGAAAAATGTAATTTTCCAATTTCAACCAAACATGCTAGAAATGCTCCAATTGAGCTAATTAGCTTATTGTGACAATATTACAAACGTTTGACAAAAGTGAAAAATGTAAATTTCCAATTTCAACCAAACATGCTAGAAATGCTCCAATTGAGCTAATTAGCTTATTGTGAGAATATTACAAACGTCTGACAACACCGAAAAATGTAAATTTCTAATTTCAACCAAACATGCTAGAAATGCTCCAAATGAGCTAATTAGCTTATTGAGAGAATATTGCAATTGTCTGACAAAAGTGAAAAATGTAAATTTCCAATTTCAACCAAACATGCTAGAATTGTTCCAATTGAGCTAATTAGCTTATTGTGACAATATTACAAACGTCTGACAAAAGTGAAAAATGTAAATTTCCAATTTCAACCAAACATGCTAGAAATGCTCCAATTGAGCTAATTAGCTTATTGTGAGAATATTACAAACGTCTGACAACACTGAAAAATGTAAATTTCCAATTTCAACCAAACATGCTAGCAATGCTCCAAATGAGCTAATTAGCTTATTGAGAGAATATTGCAATTGTCTGACAAAAGTGAAAAATGTAAATTTCCAATTTCAACCAAACATGCTAGAAATGTTCCAATTGAGCTAATTAGCTTATTGTGAGAATATTGCAATTGTCTGACAAAAGTGAAAAATGTAAATTTCCAATTTCAACCAAACATGCTAGAAATGCTCCAATTGAGCTAATTAGCTTATTGTGAGAATATTACAAACGTCTGACAAAACTGAAAAATGTAAATTTCCAATTTCAACCAAACATGCTAGAAATGCTCCAATTGAGCTAATTAGCTTATTGAGAGAATATTGCAATTGTCTGACAAAAGTGAAAAATGTAAATTTTCAATTTCAACCAAACATGCTTGAAATGCTCTAATTGAGCTAATTAGCTTATTGAGAGAATATTGCAATTGTCAGACAAAACTGAAAAATGTAAATTTCCAATTTCAACCAAACATGCTAGAAATGCTCCAATTGAGCTAATTAGCTTATTGTGAGAATATTACAAACGTCTGACAAAATTGAAAAATGTAAATTTCCAATTTCAACCAAACATGCTAGAAATGCTCCAATTGAGCTAATTAGCTTATTGTGAGAATATTGCAATTGTCTGACAAAAGTGAAAAATGTAATTTTCCAATTTCAACCAAACATGCTAGAAATGCTCCAATTGAGCTAATTAGCTTATTGTGACAATATTACAAACGTTTGACAAAAGTGAAAAATGTAAATTTCCAATTTCAACCAAACATGCTAGAAATGCTCCAATTGAGCTAATTAGCTTATTGTGAGAATATTACAAACGTCTGACAACACTGAAAAATGTAAATTTCTAATTTCAACCAAACATGCTAGAAATGCTCCAATTGAGCTAATTAGCTTATTGTGAGAATATTGCAATTGTCTGACAAAATTGAAAAATGTAATTTTCCAATTTCAACCAAACATGCTAGAAATGCTCCAATTGAGCTAATTAGCTTATTGTGACAATATTACAAACGTCTGACAAAAGTGAAAAATGTAAATTTCCAATTTCAACCAAACATGCTAGAAATGCTCCAATTGAGCTAATTAGCTTATTGTGAGAATATTACAAACGTCAGACAAAACTGAAAAATGTAAATTTCCAATTTCAACCAAACATGCTAGAAATGCTCCAATTGAGCTAATTAGCTTATTGAGAGAATATTGCAATTGTCTGACAAAAGTGAAAAATGTAAATTTTCAATTTCAACCAAACATGCTTGAAATGCTCTAATTGAGCTAATTAGCTTATTGAGAGAATATTGCAATTGTCAGACAAAAGTGAAAAATGTAAATTTTCAATTTCAACCAAACATGCTTGAAATGCTCTAATTGAGCTAATTAGCTTATTGAGAGAATATTGCAATTGTCAGACAAAACTGAAAAATGTAAATTTCCAATTTCAACCAAACATGCTAGAAATGCTCCAATTGAGCTAATTAGCTTATTGTGAGAATATTACAAACGTCTGACAAAATTGAAAAATGTAAATTTCCAATTTCAACCAAACATGCTAGAAATGCTCCAATTGAGCTAATTAGCTTATTGTGAGAATATTGCAATTGTCTGACAAAAGTGAAAAATGTAATTTTCCAATTTCAACCAAACATGCTAGAAATGCTCCAATTGAGCTAATTAGCT
The DNA here is from genome assembly GCF_963576615.1 of Watersipora subatra. Classification (NCBI taxonomy): domain Eukaryota; kingdom Metazoa; phylum Bryozoa; class Gymnolaemata; order Cheilostomatida; family Watersiporidae; genus Watersipora; species Watersipora subatra. The sequence continues at coordinate 235,492 of NW_027045342.1, read as the reverse complement.
TATTGTGAGAATATTACAAACGTCTGACAAAATTGAAAAATGTAAATTTCCAATTTCAACCAAACATGCTAGAAATGCTCCAATTGAGCTAATTAGCTTATTGTGAGAATATTGCAATTGTCTGACAAAATTGAAAAATGTAATTTTCCAATTTCAACCAAACATGCTAGAAATGCTCCAATTGAGCTAATTAGCTTATTGTGACAATATTACAAACGTCTGACAAAAGTGAAAAATGTAAATTTCCAATTTCAACCAAACATGCTAGAAATGCTCCAATTGAGCTAATTAGCTTATTGTGAGAATATTGCAATTGTCTGACAACACTGAAAAATGTAAATTTCTAGTTTCAACCAAACATGCTAGAAATGCTCCAAATGAGCTAATTAGCTTATTGAGAGAATATTGCAATTGTCTGACAAAAGTGAAAAATGTAATTTTCCAATTTCAACCAAACATGCTAGAAATGCTCCAATTGAGCTAATTAGCTTATTGTGAGAATATTGCAATTGTCTGACAAAAGTGAAAAATGTGAATTTCCAATTTCAACCAAACATGCTAGAAATGCTCCAATTGAGCTAATTAGCTTATTGTGAGAATACTACAAACGTCTGACAAAACTGAAAAATGTAAATTTCCAATTTCAACAAAACATGCTAGATATGCTCCAATTGAGCTAATTAGCTTATTGTGAGAATATTACAAACGTCTGACAACACCGAAAAATGTAAATTTCTAATTTCAACCAAACATGCTAGAAATGCTCCAAATGAGCTAATTAGCTTATTGAGAGAATATTGCAATTGTCTGACAAAAGTGAAAAATGTAAATTTCCAATTTCAACCAAACATGCTAGAATTGTTCCAATTGAGCTAATTAGCTTATTGTGACAATATTACAAACGTCTGACAAAAGTGAAAAATGTAAATTTCCAATTTCAACCAAACATGCTAGAAATGCTCCAATTGAGCTAATTAGCTTATTGTGAGAATATTACAAACGTCTGACAACACTGAAAAATGTAAATTTCTAATTTCAACCAAACATGCTAGAAATGCTCCAAATGAGCTAATTAGCTTATTGAGAGAATATTGCAATTGTCTGACAAAAGTGAAAAATGTAAATTTCCAATTTCAACCAAACATGCTAGAAATGTTCCAATTGAGCTAATTAGCTTATTGTGAGAATATTGCAATTGTCTGACAAAAGTGAAAAATGTAAATTTCCAATTTCAACCAAACATGCTAGAAATGCTCCAATTGAGCTAATTAGCTTATTGTGAGAATATTACAAACGTCTGACAAAACTGAAAAATGTAAATTTCCAATTTCAACCAAACATGCTAGAAATGCTCCAATTGAGCTAATTAGCTTATTGAGAGAATATTGCAATTGTCTGACAAAAGTGAAAAATGTAAATTTTCAATTTCAACCAAACATGCTTGAAATGCTCTAATTGAGCTAATTAGCTTATTGAGAGAATATTGCAATTGTCAGACAAAACTGAAAAATGTAAATTTCCAATTTCAACCAAACATGCTAGAAATGCTCCAATTGAGCTAATTAGCTTATTGTGAGAATATTACAAACGTCTGACAAAATTGAAAAATGTAAATTTCCAATTTCAACCAAACATGCTAGAAATGCTCCAATTGAGCTAATTAGCTTATTGTGAGAATATTGCAATTGTCTGACAAAAGTGAAAAATGTAATTTTCCAATTTCAACCAAACATGCTAGAAATGCTCCAATTGAGCTAATTAGCTTATTGTGACAATATTACAAACGTTTGACAAAAGTGAAAAATGTAAATTTCCAATTTCAACCAAACATGCTAGAAATGCTCCAATTGAGCTAATTAGCTTATTGTGAGAATATTACAAACGTCTGACAACACCGAAAAATGTAAATTTCTAATTTCAACCAAACATGCTAGAAATGCTCCAAATGAGCTAATTAGCTTATTGAGAGAATATTGCAATTGTCTGACAAAAGTGAAAAATGTAAATTTCCAATTTCAACCAAACATGCTAGAATTGTTCCAATTGAGCTAATTAGCTTATTGTGACAATATTACAAACGTCTGACAAAAGTGAAAAATGTAAATTTCCAATTTCAACCAAACATGCTAGAAATGCTCCAATTGAGCTAATTAGCTTATTGTGAGAATATTACAAACGTCTGACAACACTGAAAAATGTAAATTTCCAATTTCAACCAAACATGCTAGCAATGCTCCAAATGAGCTAATTAGCTTATTGAGAGAATAATGCAATTGTCTGACAAAAGTGAAAAATGTAAATTTCCAATTTCAACCAAACATGCTAGAAATGTTCCAATTGAGCTAATAACTTATTGTGAGAATATTGCAATTGTCTGACAAAAGTGAAAAATGTAAATTTCCAATTTCAACCAAACATGCTAGAAATGCTCCAATTGAGCTAATTAGCTTATTGTGAGAATATTACAAACGTCTGACAAAACTGAAAAATGTAAATTTCCAATTTCAACCAAACATGCTAGAAATGCTCCAATTGAGCTAATTAGCTTATTGAGAGAATATTGCAATTGTCTGACAAAAGTGAAAAATGTAAATTTTCAATTTCAACCAAACATGCTTGAAATGCTCTAATTGAGCTAATTAGCTTATTGAGAGAATATTGCAATTGTCAGACAAAACTGAAAAATGTAAATTTCCAATTTCAACCAAACATGCTAGAAATGCTCCAATTGAGCTAATTAGCTTATTGTGAGAATATTACAAACGTCTGACAAAATTGAAAAATGTAAATTTCCAATTTCAACCAAACATGCTAGAAATGCTCCAATTGAGCTAATTAGCTTATTGTGAGAATATTGCAATTGTCTGACAAAAGTGAAAAATGTAATTTTCCAATTTCAACCAAACATGCTAGAAATGCTCCAATTGAGCTAATTAGCTTATTGTGACAATATTACAAACGTTTGACAAAAGTGAAAAATGTAAATTTCCAATTTCAACCAAACATGCTAGAAATGCTCCAATTGAGCTAATTAGCTTATTGTGAGAATATTACAAACGTCTGACAACACTGAAAAATGTAAATTTCTAATTTCAACCAAACATGCTAGAAATGCTCCAAATGAGCTAATTAGCTTATTGAGAGAATATTGCAATTGTCTGACAAAAGTGAAAAATGTAAATTTCCAATTTCAACCAAACATGCTAGAAATGTTCCAATTGAGCTAATTAGCTTATTGTGAGAATATTGCAATTGTCTGACAAAAGTGAAAAATGTAAATTTCCAATTTCAACCAAACATGCTAGAAATGCTCCAATTGAGCTAATTAGCTTATTGTGAGAATATTACAAACGTCTGACAAAACTGAAAAATGTAAATTTCCAATTTCAACCAAACATGCTAGAAATGCTCCAATTGAGCTAATTAGCTTATTGAGAGAATATTGCAATTGTCTGACAAAAGTGAAAAATGTAAATTTTCAATTTCAACCAAACATGCTTGAAATGCTCTAATTGAGCTAATTAGCTTATTGAGAGAATATTGCAATTGTCAGACAAAACTGAAAAATGTAAATTTCCAATTTCAACCAAACATGCTAGAAATGCTCCAATTGAGCTAATTAGCTTATTGTGAGAATATTACAAACGTCTGACAAAATTGAAAAATGTGAATTTCCAATTTCAACCAAACATGCTAGAAATGCTCCAATTGAGCTAATTAGCTTATTGTGAGAATATTGCAATTGTCTGACAAAAGTGAAAAATGTAATTTTCCAATTTCAACCAAACATGCTAGAAATGCTCCAATTGAGCTAATTAGCTTATTGTGACAATATTACAAACGTTTGACAAAAGTGAAAAATGTAAATTTCCAATTTCAACCAAACATGCTAGAAATGCTCCAATTGAGCTAATTAGCTTATTGTGAGAATATTACAAACGTCTGACAACACCGAAAAATGTAAATTTCTAATTTCAACCAAACATGCTAGAAATGCTCCAAATGAGCTAATTAGCTTATTGAGAGAATATTGCAATTGTCTGACAAAAGTGAAAAATGTAAATTTCCAATTTCAACCAAACATGCTAGAAATGTTCCAATTGAGCTAATTAGCTTATTGTGAGAATATTGCAATTGTCTGACAAAAGTGAAAAATGTAAATTTCCAATTTCAACCAAACATGCTAGAAATGCTCCAATTGAGCTAATTAGCTTATTGTGAGAATACTACAAACGTCTGACAAAACTGAAAAATGTAAATTTTCAATTTCAACAAAACATGCTAGATATGCTCCGATTGAGCTAATTAGCTTATTGTGAGAATATTACAAACGTCTGACAACACCGAAAAATGTAAATTTCTAATTTCAACCAAACATGCTAGAAATGCTCCAAATGAGCTAATTAGCTTATTGAGAGAATATTGCAATTGTCTGACAAAAGTGAAAAATGTAAATTTCCAATTTCAACCAAACATGCTAGAATTGTTCCAATTGAGCTAATTAGCTTATTGTGACAATATTACAAACGTCTGACAAAAGTGAAAAATGTAAATTTCCAATTTCAACCAAACATGCTAGAAATGCTCCAATTGAGCTAATTAGCTTATTGTGAGAATATTACAAACGTCTGACAACACTGAAAAATGTAAATTTCTAATTTCAACCAAACATGCTAGAAATGCTCCAAATGAGCTAATTAGCTTATTGAGAGAATATTGCAATTGTCTGACAAAAGTGAAAAATGTAAATTTCCAATTTCAACCAAACATGCTAGAAATGTTCCAATTGAGCTAATTAGCTTATTGTGAGAATATTGCAATTGTCTGACAAAAGTGAAAAATGTAAATTTCCAATTTCAACCAAACATGCTAGAAATGCTCCAATTGAGCTAATTAGCTTATTGTGAGAATATTACAAACGTCTGACAAAACTGAAAAATGTAAATTTCCAATTTCAACCAAACATGCTAGAAATGCTCCAATTGAGCTAATTAGCTTATTGAGAGAATATTGCAATTGTCTGACAAAAGTGAAAAATGTAAATTTTCAATTTCAACCAAACATGCTTGAAATGCTCTAATTGAGCTAATTAGCTTATTGAGAGAATATTGCAATTGTCAGACAAAACTGAAAAATGTAAATTTCCAATTTCAACCAAACATGCTAGAAATGCTCCAATTGAGCTAATTAGCTTATTGTGAGAATATTACAAACGTCTGACAAAATTGAAAAATGTAAATTTCCAATTTCAACCAAACATGCTAGAAATGCTCCAATTGAGCTAATTAGCTTATTGTGAGAATATTGCAATTGTCTGACAAAAGTGAAAAATGTAATTTTCCAATTTCAACCAAACATGCTAGAAATGCTCCAATTGAGCTAATTAGCTTATTGTGACAATATTACAAACGTTTGACAAAAGTGAAGAATGTAAATTTCCAATTTCAACCAAACATGCTAGAAATGCTCCAATTGAGCTAATTAGCTTATTGTGAGAATATTACAAACGTCTGACAACACCGAAAAATGTAAATTTCTAATTTCAACCAAACATGCTAGAAATGCTCCAAATGAGCTAATTAGCTTATTGAGAGAATATTGCAATTGTCTGACAAAAGTGAAAAATGTAAATTTCCAATTTCAACCAAACATGCTAGAAATGTTCCAATTGAGCTAATTAGCTTATTGTGAGAATATTGCAATTGTCTGACAAAAGTGAAAAATGTAAATTTCCAATTTCAACCAAACATGCTAGAAATGCTCCAATTGAGCTAATTAGCTTATTGTGAGAATACTACAAACGTCTGACAAAACTGAAAAATGTAAATTTCCAATTTCAACCAAACATGCTAGAAATGCTCCAATTGAGCTAATTAGCTTATTGAGAGAATATTGCAATTGTCTGACAAAAGTGAAAAATGTAAATTTTCAATTTCAACCAAACATGCTAGAAATGCTCCAATTGAGCTAATTAGCTTATTGTGAGAATATTACAAACGTCTGACAACACTGAAAAATGTAAAATTCTAATTTCAACCAAACATGCTAGAAATGCTCCAAATGAGCTAATTAGCTTATTGAGAGAATATTGCAATTGTCTGACAAAAGTGAAAAATGTAAAATTCCAATTTCAACCAAACATGCTAGAAATGCTCAAATTGCGCAAATAAGCCTACTGTAAAAATTTTACAAACGTCTGACAAAACTGAAAAATGTAAATTTCCAATTTCAACCAAACATGCTAGAAATGCTCCAATTGAGATAATTAGCTTATTGTGAGAATACTACAAACGTCTGACAAAACTGAAAAATGTAAATTTCCAATTTCAACCAAACATGCTAGAAATGCTCCAATTGAACTAATTAGCTTATTGAGAGATTATTGCAATTGTCTGACAAAACTGAAAAATGTAAATTTCCAATTTCAACCAAACATGCTAGAAATGCTCCAATTGAGCTAATTAGCTTATTGTGAGAATATTACAAACGTCTAACAAAATTGAAAAATGTAAATTTCCAATTTCAACCAAACATGCTAGAAATGCTCCAATTGAGCTAATTAGCTTATTGTGAGAATGTTGCAATTGTCTGACAAAAGTGAAAAATGTAAATTTCCAATTTCAACCAAACATGCTAGAAATGCTCCAATTGAGCTAATTAGCTTATTGTGAGAATATTACAAACGTCTGACAACACTGAAAAATGTAAATTTCCAATTTCATCCAAACATGTTAGAAATGCTCCAATTGAGCTAATTAGCTTATTGTGAGAATATTGCAATTGTCTGACAAAAGTGAAAAATGTAAATTTCCAATTTCAACCAAACATGCTAGAAATGCTCAAATTGCGCAAATAAGCCTACTGTAAGAATTTTACAAACGTCTGACAAAACTGAAAAATGTAAATTTCCAATTTCAACCAAACATGCTAGAAATGCTCCAATTGAGCTAATTAGCTTATTGTGAGAATATTACAAACGTCTGACAACACTGGAAAATGTAAATTTCCAATTTCAGCCAAACATGCTTGAAATGCTCCAATTGAGCTAATTAGTTTATTGTGAGAATACTACAAACGTCTGACAAAACTGAAAAATGTAAATTTCCAATTTCAACCAAACATGCTAGAAATGCTCCAATTGAGCTAATTAGCTTATTGAGAGAATATTGCAATTGTCTGACAAAAGTGAAAAATGTAAATTTTCAATTTCAACCAAACATGCTAGAAATGCTCCAATTGAGCTAATTAGCTTATTGTGAGAATATTACAAACGTCTGACAACACTGAAAAATGTAAATTTCCAATTTCATCCAAACATGCTAGAAATGCTCCAATTGAGCTAATTAGCTTATTGTGAGAATATTGCAATTGTCTGACAAAAGTGAAAAATGTAAATTTCCAATTTCAACCAAACATGCTAGAAATGCTCAAATTGCGCAAATAAGCCTACTGTAAAAATTTTACAAACGTCTGACAAAACTGAAAAATGTAAATTTCCAATTTCAACCAAACATGCTAGAAATGCTCCAATTGAGATAATTAGCTTATTGTGAGAATATTACAAACGTCTGACAACACTGAAAAATGTAAATTTCTAATTTCAACCAAACATGCTAGAAATGCTCCAATTAAGCTAATTAGCTTATTGAGTGAATATTGCAAGTGTCTGACAAAAGTGAAAAATGTAATTTTCCAATTTCAGCCAAACATGCTTGAAATGCTCTAATTGAGCTAATTAGCTTATTGTGAGAATATTACAAACGTCTGACAAAACTGAAAAATGTAAATTTCCAATTTCAACCAAACATGCTAGAAATGCTCCAATTGAGCTAATTAGCTTATTGTGAGAATATTACAAACGTCTGACAACACCGAAAAATGTAAATTTCTAATTTCAACCAAACATGCTAGAAATGCTCCAAATGAGCTAATTAGCTTATTGAGAGAATATTGCAATTGTCTGACAAAAGTGAAAAATGTAAATTTCCAATTTCAACCAAACATGCTAGAAATGTTCCAATTGAGCTAATTAGCTTATTGTGAGAATATTGCAATTGTCTGACAAAAGTGAAAAATGTAAATTTCCAATTTCAACCAAACATGCTAGAAATGCTCCAATTGAGCTAATTAGCTTATTGTGAGAATACTACAAACGTCTGACAAAACTGAAAAATGTAAATTTTCAATTTCAACAAAACATGCTAGATATGCTCCGATTGAGCTAATTAGCTTATTGTGAGAATATTACAAACGTCTGACAACACCGAAAAATGTAAATTTCTAATTTCAACCAAACATGCTAGAAATGCTCCAAATGAGCTAATTAGCTTATTGAGAGAATATTGCAATTGTCTGACAAAAGTGAAAAATGTAAATTTCCAATTTCAACCAAACATGCTAGAATTGTTCCAATTGAGCTAATTAGCTTATTGTGACAATATTACAAACGTCTGACAAAAGTGAAAAATGTAAATTTCCAATTTCAACCAAACATGCTAGAAATGCTCCAATTGAGCTAATTAGCTTATTGTGAGAATATTACAAACGTCTGACAACACTGAAAAATGTAAATTTCTAATTTCAACCAAACATGCTAGAAATGCTCCAAATGAGCTAATTAGCTTATTGAGAGAATATTGCAATTGTCTGACAAAAGTGAAAAATGTAAATTTCCAATTTCAACCAAACATGCTAGAAATGTTCCAATTGAGCTAATTAGCTTATTGTGAGAATATTGCAATTGTCTGACAAAAGTGAAAAATGTAAATTTCCAATTTCAACCAAACATGCTAGAAATGCTCCAATTGAGCTAATTAGCTTATTGTGAGAATATTACAAACGTCTGACAAAACTGAAAAATGTAAATTTCCAATTTCAACCAAACATGCTAGAAATGCTCCAATTGAGCTAATTAGCTTATTGAGAGAATATTGCAATTGTCTGACAAAAGTGAAAAATGTAAATTTTCAATTTCAACCAAACATGCTTGAAATGCTCTAATTGAGCTAATTAGCTTATTGAGAGAATATTGCAATTGTCAGACAAAACTGAAAAATGTAAATTTCCAATTTCAACCAAACATGCTAGAAATGCTCCAATTGAGCTAATTAGCTTATTGTGAGAATATTACAAACGTCTGACAAAATTGAAAAATGTAAATTTCCAATTTCAACCAAACATGCTAGAAATGCTCCAATTGAGCTAATTAGCTTATTGTGAGAATATTGCAATTGTCTGACAAAAGTGAAAAATGTAATTTTCCAATTTCAACCAAACATGCTAGAAATGCTCCAATTGAGCTAATTAGCTTATTGTGACAATATTACAAACGTTTGACAAAAGTGAAAAATGTAAATTTCCAATTTCAACCAAACATGCTAGAAATGCTCCAATTGAGCTAATTAGCTTATTGTGAGAATATTACAAACGTCTGACAACACCGAAAAATGTAAATTTCTAATTTCAACCAAACATGCTAGAAATGCTCCAAATGAGCTAATTAGCTTATTGAGAGAATATTGCAATTGTCTGACAAAAGTGAAAAATGTAAATTTCCAATTTCAACCAAACATGCTAGAAATGTTCCAATTGAGCTAATTAGCTTATTGTGAGAATATTGCAATTGTCTGACAAAAGTGAAAAATGTAAATTTCCAATTTCAACCAAACATGCTAGAAATGCTCCAATTGAGCTAATTAGCTTATTGTGAGAATACTACAAACGTCTGACAAAACTGAAAAATGTAAATTTCCAATTTCAACCAAACATGCTAGAAATGCTCCAATTGAGCTAATTAGCTTATTGAGAGAATATTGCAATTGTCTGACAAAAGTGAAAAATGTAAATTTTCAATTTCAACCAAACATGCTAGAAATGCTCCAATTGAGCTAATTAGCTTATTGTGAGAATATTACAAACGTCTGACAACACTGAAAAATGTAAAATTCTAATTTCAACCAAACATGCTAGAAATGCTCCAAATGAGCTAATTAGCTTATTGAGAGAATATTGCAATTGTCTGACAAAAGTGAAAAATGTAAAATTCCAATTTCAACCAAACATGCTAGAAATGCTCAAATTGCGCAAATAAGCCTACTGTAAAAATTTTACAAACGTCTGACAAAACTGAAAAATGTAAATTTCCAATTTCAACCAAACATGCTAGAAATGCTCCAATTGAGATAATTAGCTTATTGTGAGAATACTACAAACGTCTGACAAAACTGAAAAATGTAAATTTCCAATTTCAACCAAACATGCTAGAAATGCTCCAATTGAACTAATTAGCTTATTGAGAGATTATTGCAATTGTCTGACAAAACTGAAAAATGTAAATTTCCAATTTCAACCAAACATGCTAGAAATGCTCCAATTGAGCTAATTAGCTTATTGTGAGAATATTACAAACGTCTAACAAAATTGAAAAATGTAAATTTCCAATTTCAACCAAACCTGCTAGAAATGCTCCAATTGAGCTAATTAGCTTATTGTGAGAATGTTGCAATTGTCTGACAAAAGTGAAAAATGTAAATTTCCAATTTCAACCAAACATGCTAGAAATGCTCAAATTGCGCAAATAAGCCTACTGTAAGAATTTTACAAACGTCTGACAAAACTGAAAAATGTAAATTTCCAATTTCAACCAAACATGCTAGAAATGCTCCAATTGAGCTAATTAGCTTATTGTGAGAATATTACAAACGTCTGACAACACTGGAAAATGTAAATTTCCAATTTCAGCCAAACATGCTTGAAATGCTCCAATTGAGCTAATTAGTTTATTGTGAGAATACTACAAACGTCTGACAAAACTGAAAAATGTAAATTTCCAATTTCAACCAAACATGCTAGAAATGCTCCAATTGAGCTAATTAGCTTATTGAGAGAATATTGCAATTGTCTGACAAAAGTGAAAAATGTAAATTTTCAATTTCAACCAAACATGCTAGAAATGCTCCAATTGAGCTAATTAGCTTATTGTGAGAATATTACAAACGTCTGACAACACTGAAAAATGTAAATTTCCAATTTCATCCAAACATGCTAGAAATGCTCCAATTGAGCTAATTAGCTTATTGTGAGAATATTGCAATTGTCTGACAAAAGTGAAAAATGTAAATTTCCAATTTCAACCAAACATGCTAGAAATGCTCAAATTGCGCAAATAAGCCTACTGTAAAAATTTTACAAACGTCTGACAAAACTGAAAAATGTAAATTTCCAATTTCAACCAAACATGCTAGAAATGCTCCAATTGAGATAATTAGCTTATTGTGAGAATATTACAAACGTCTGACAACACTGAAAAATGTAAATTTCTAATTTCAACCAAACATGCTAGAAATGCTCCAATTAAGCTAATTAGCTTATTGAGAGAATATTGCAAGTGTCTGACAAAAGTGAAAAATGTAATTTTCCAATTTCAGCCAAACATGCTTGAAATGCTCTAATTGAGCTAATTAGCTTATTGTGAGAATATTACAAACGTCTGACAAAACTGAAAAATGTAAATTTCCAATTTCAACCAAACATGCTAGAAATGCTCCAATTGAGCTAATTAGCTCATTGTGAGAATATTGCAATTGTCTGACAAAAGTGAAAAATGTAAAGTTCCAATTTCAACCAAACATGCTTGAAATGCTCCAATTGAGCTAATTAGCTTATTGTGAGAATATTACAAACGTCTGACAAAATTGAAAAATGTAAATTTCCAATTTCAACCAAACATGCTAGAAATGCTCCAATTGAGCTAATTAGCTTATTGTGAGAATATTGCAATTGTCTGACAAAATTGAAAAATGTAATTTTCCAATTTCAACCAAACATGCTAGAAATGCTCCAATTGAGCTAATTAGCTTATTGTGACAATATTACAAACGTCTGACAAAAGTGAAAAATGTAAATTTCCAATTTCAACCAAACATGCTAGAAATGCTCCAATTGAGCTAATTAGCTTATTGTGAGAATATTGCAATTGTCTGACAACACTGAAAAATGTAAATTTCTAGTTTCAACCAAACATGCTAGAAATGCTCCAAATGAGCTAATTAGCTTATTGAGAGAATATTGCAATTGTCTGACAAAAGTGAAAAATGTAATTTTCCAATTTCAACCAAACATGCTAGAAATGCTCCAATTGAGCTAATTAGCTTATTGTGAGAATATTGCAATTGTCTGACAAAAGTGAAAAATGTGAATTTCCAATTTCAACCAAACATGCTAGAAATGCTCCAATTGAGCTAATTAGCTTATTGTGAGAATACTACAAACGTCTGACAAAACTGAAAAATGTAAATTTCCAATTTCAACAAAACATGCTAGATATGCTCCAATTGAGCTAATTAGCTTATTGTGAGAATATTACAAACGTCTGACAACACCGAAAAATGTAAATTTCTAATTTCAACCAAACATGCTAGAAATGCTCCAAATGAGCTAATTAGCTTATTGAGAGAATATTGCCATTGTCTGACAAAAGTGAAAAATGTAAATTTCCAATTTCAACCAAACATGCTAGAATTGTTCCAATTGAGCTAATTAGCTTATTGTGACAATATTACAAACGTCTGACAAAAGTGAAAAATGTAAATTTCCAATTTCAACCAAACATGCTAGAAATGCTCCAATTGAGCTAATTAGCTTATTGTGAGAATATTACAAACGTCTGACAACACTGAAAAATGTAAATTTCTAATTTCAACCAAACATGCTAGAAATGCTCCAAATGAGCTAATTAGCTTATTGAGAGAATATTGCAATTGTCTGACAAAAGTGAAAAATGTAAATTTCCAATTTCAACCAAACATGCTAGAAATGTTCCAATTGAGCTAATTAGCTTATTGTGAGAATATTGCAATTGTCTGACAAAAGTGAAAAATGTAAATTTCCAATTTCAACCAAACATGCTAGAAATGCTCCAATTGAGCTAATTAGCTTATTGTGAGAATATTACAAACGTCTGACAAAACTGAAAAATGTAAATTTCCAATTTCAACCAAACATGCTAGAAATGCTCCAATTGAGCTAATTAGCTTATTGAGAGAATATTGCAATTGTCTGACAAAAGTGAAAAATGTAAATTTTCAATTTCAACCAAACATGCTTGAAATGCTCTAATTGAGCTAATTAGCTTATTGAGAGAATATTGCAATTGTCAGACAAAACTGAAAAATGTAAATTTCCAATTTCAACCAAACATGCTAGAAATGCTCCAATTGAGCTAATTAGCTTATTGTGAGAATATTACAAACGTCTGACAAAATTGAAAAATGTAAATTTCCAATTTCAACCAAACATGCTAGAAATGCTCCAATTGAGCTAATTAGCTTATTGTGAGAATATTGCAATTGTCTGACAAAAGTGAAAAATGTAATTTTCCAATTTCAACCAAACATGCTAGAAATGCTCCAATTGAGCTAATTAGCTTATTGTGACAATATTACAAACGTTTGACAAAAGTGAAAAATGTAAATTTCCAATTTCAACCAAACATGCTAGAAATGCTCCAATTGAGCTACTTAGCTTATTGTGAGAATATTACAAACGTCTGACAACACCGAAAAATGTAAATTTCTAATTTCAACCAAACATGCTAGAAATGCTCCAAATGAGCTAATTAGCTTATTGAGAGAATATTGCAATTGTCTGACAAAAGTGAAAAATGTAAATTTCCAATTTCAACCAAACATGCTAGAAATGTTCCAATTGAGCTAATTAGCTTATTGTGAGAATATTGCAATTGTCTGACAAAAGTGAAAAATGTAAATTTCCAATTTCAACCAAACATGCTAGAAATGCTCCAATTGAGCTAATTAGCTTATTGTGAGAATACTACAAACGTCTGACAAAACTGAAAAATGTAAATTTCCAATTTCAACAAAACATGCTAGATATGCTCCAATTGAGCTAATTAGCTTATTGTGAGAATATTACAAACGTCTGACAACACCGAAAAATGTAAATTTCTAATTTCAACCAAACATGCTAGAAATGCTCCAAATGAGCTAATTAGCTTATTGAGAGAATATTGCAATTGTCTGACAAAAGTGAAAAATGTAAATTTCCAATTTCAACCAAACATGCTAGAATTGTTCCAATTGAGCTAATTAGCTTATTGTGACAATATTACAAACGTCTGACAAAAGTGAAAAATGTAAATTTCCAATTTCAACCAAACATGCTAGAAATGCTCCAATTGAGCTAATTAGCTTATTGTGAGAATATTACAAACGTCTGACAACACTGAAAAATGTAAATTTCTAATTTCAACCAAACATGCTAGCAATGCTCCAAATGAGCTAATTAGCTTATTGAGAGAATATTGCAATTGTCTGACAAAAGTGAAAAATGTAAATTTCCAATTTCAACCAAACATGCTAGAAATGTTCCAATTGAGCTAATTAGCTTATTGTGAGAATATTGCAATTGTCTGACAAAAGTGAAAAATGTAAATTTCCAATTTCAACCAAACATGCTAGAAATGCTCCAATTGAGCTAATTAGCTTATTGTGAGAATATTACAAACGTCTGACAAAACTGAAAAATGTAAATTTCCAATTTCAACCAAACATGCTAGAAATGCTCCAATTGAGCTAATTAGCTTATTGTGAGAATATTACAAACGTCTGACAAAATTGAAAAATGTAAATTTCCAATTTCAACCAAACATGCTAGAAATGCTCCAATTGAGCTAATTAGCTTATTGTGGGAATATTGCAATTGTCTGACAAAAGTGAAAAATGTAATTTTCCAATTTCAACCAAACATGCTAGAAATGCTCCAATTGAGCTAATTAGCTTATTGTGACAATATTACAAACGTTTGACAAAAGTGAAAAATGTAAATTTCCAATTTCAACCAAACATGCTAGAAATGCTCCAATTGAGCTAATTAGCTTATTGTGAGAATATTACAAACGTCTGACAACACTGAAAAATGTAAATTTCTAATTTCAACCAAACATGCTAGAAATGCTCCAAATGAGCTAATTAGCTTATTGAGAGAATATTGCAATTGTCTGACAAAAGTGAAAAATGTAAATTTCCAATTTCAACCAAACATGCTAGAAATGTTCCAATTGAGCTAATTAGCTTATTGTGAGAATATTGCAATTGTCTGACAAAAGTGAAAAATGTAAATTTCCAATTTCAACCAAACATGCTAGAAATGCTCCAATTGAGCTAATTAGCTTATTGTGAGAATATTACAAACGTCTGACAAAACTGAAAAATGTAAATTTCCAATTTCAACCAAACATGCTAGAAATGCTCCAATTGAGCTAATTAGCTTATTGAGAGAATATTGCAATTGTCTGACAAAAGTGAAAAATGTAAATTTTCAATTTCAACCAAACATGCTTGAAATGCTCTAATTGAGCTAATTAGCTTATTGAGAGAATATTGCAATTGTCAGACAAAACTGAAAAATGTAAATTTCCAATTTCAACCAAACATGCTAGAAATGCTCCAATTGAGCTAATTAGCTTATTGTGAGAATATTACAAACGTCTGACAAAATTGAAAAATGTGAATTTCCAATTTCAACCAAACATGCTAGAAATGCTCCAATTGAGCTAATTAGCTTATTGTGAGAATATTGCAATTGTCTGACAAAAGTGAAAAATGTAATTTTCCAATTTCAACCAAACATGCTAGAAATGCTCCAATTGAGCTAATTAGCTTATTGTGACAATATTACAAACGTTTGACAAAAGTGAAAAATGTAAATTTCCAATTTCAACCAAACATGCTAGAAATGCTCCAATTGAGCTAATTAGCTTATTGTGAGAATATTACAAACGTCTGACAACACCGAAAAATGTAAATTTCTAATTTCAACCAAACATGCTAGAAATGCTCCAAATGAGCTAATTAGCTTATTGAGAGAATATTGCAATTGTCTGACAAAAGTGAAAAATGTAAATTTCCAATTTCAACCAAACATGCTAGAAATGTTCCAATTGAGCTAATTAGCTTATTGTGAGAATATTGCAATTGTCTGACAAAAGTGAAAAATGTAAATTTCCAATTTCAACCAAACATGCTAGAAATGCTCCAATTGAGCTAATTAGCTTATTGTGAGAATACTACAAACGTCTGACAAAACTGAAAAATGTAAATTTTCAATTTCAACAAAACATGCTAGATATGCTCCGATTGAGCTAATTAGCTTATTGTGAGAATATTACAAACGTCTGACAACACCGAAAAATGTAAATTTCTAATTTCAACCAAACATGCTAGAAATGCTCCAAATGAGCTAATTAGCTTATTGAGAGAATATTGCAATTGTCTGACAAAAGTGAAAAATGTAAATTTCCAATTTCAACCAAACATGCTAGAATTGTTCCAATTGAGCTAATTAGCTTATTGTGACAATATTACAAACGTCTGACAAAAGTGAAAAATGTAAATTTCCAATTTCAACCAAACATGCTAGAAATGCTCCAATTGAGCTAATTAGCTTATTGTGAGAATATTACAAACGTCTGACAAAACTGAAAAATGTAAATTTCCAATTTCAACCAAACATGCTAGAAATGCTCCAATTGAGCTAATTAGCTTATTGAGAGAATATTGCAATTGTCTGACAAAAGTGAAAAATGTAAATTTTCAATTTCAACCAAACATGCTTGAAATGCTCTAATTGAGCTAATTAGCTTATTGAGAGAATATTGCAATTGTCAGACAAAACTGAAAAATGTAAATTTCCAATTTCAACCAAACATGCTAGAAATGCTCCAATTGAGCTAATTAGCTTATTGTGAGAATATTACAAACGTCTGACAAAATTGAAAAATGTAAATTTCCAATTTCAACCAAACATGCTAGAAATGCTCCAATTGAGCTAATTAGCTTATTGTGAGAATATTGCAATTGTCTGACAAAAGTGAAAAATGTAATTTTCCAATTTCAACCAAACATGCTAGAAATGCTCCAATTGAGCTAATTAGCTTATTGTGACAATATTACAAACGTTTGACAAAAGTGAAAAATGTAAATTTCCAATTTCAACCAAACATGCTAGAAATGCTCCAATTGAGCTAATTAGCTTATTGTGAGAATATTACAAACGTCTGACAACACTGAAAAATGTAAATTTCTAATTTCAACCAAACATGCTAGAAATGCTCCAAATGAGCTAATTAGCTTATTGAGAGAATATTGCAATTGTCTGACAAAAGTGAAAAATGTAAATTTCCAATTTCAACCAAACATGCTAGAAATGCTCCAATTGAGCTAATTAGCTTATTGAGAGAATATTGCAATTGTCTGACAAAAGTGAAAAATGTAAATTTTCAATTTCAACCAAACATGCTTGAAATGCTCTAATTGAGCTAATTAGCTTATTGAGAGAATATTGCAATTGTCAGACAAAACTGAAAAATGTAAATTTCCAATTTCAACCAAACATGCTAGAAATGCTCCAATTGAGCTAATTAGCTTATTGTGAGAATATTACAAACGTCTGACAAAATTGAAAAATGTGAATTTCCAATTTCAACCAAACATGCTAGAAATGCTCCAATTGAGCTAATTAGCTTATTGTGAGAATATTGCAATTGTCTGACAAAAGTGAAAAATGTAATTTTCCAATTTCAACCAAACATGCTAGAAATGCTCCAATTGAGCTAATTAGCTTATTGTGACAATATTACAAACGTTTGACAAAAGTGAAAAATGTAAATTTCCAATTTCAACCAAACATGCTAGAAATGCTCCAATTGAGCTAATTAGCTTATTGTGAGAATATTACAAACGTCTGACAACACCGAAAAATGTAAATTTCTAATTTCAACCAAACATGCTAGAAATGCTCCAAATGAGCTAATTAGCTTATTGAGAGAATATTGCAATTGTCTGACAAAAGTGAAAAATGTAAATTTCCAATTTCAACCAAACATGCTAGAAATGTTCCAATTGAGCTAATTAGCTTATTGTGAGAATATTGCAATTGTCTGACAAAAGTGAAAAATGTAAATTTCCAATTTCAACCAAACATGCTAGAAATGCTCCAATTGAGCTAATTAGCTTATTGTGAGAATACTACAAACGTCTGACAAAACTGAAAAATGTAAATTTTCAATTTCAACAAAACATGCTAGATATGCTCCGATTGAGCTAATTAGCTTATTGTGAGAATATTACAAACGTCTGACAACACCGAAAAATGTAAATTTCTAATTTCAACCAAACATGCTAGAAATGCTCCAAATGAGCTAATTAGCTTATTGAGAGAATATTGCAATTGTCTGACAAAAGTGAAAAATGTAAATTTCCAATTTCAACCAAACATGCTAGAATTGTTCCAATTGAGCTAATTAGCTTATTGTGACAATATTACAAACGTCTGACAAAAGTGAAAAATGTAAATTTCCAATTTCAACCAAACATGCTAGAAATGCTCCAATTGAGCTAATTAGCTTATTGTGAGAATATTACAAACGTCTGACAACACTGAAAAATGTAAATTTCTAATTTCAACCAAACATGCTAGAAATGCTCCAAATGAGCTAATTAGCTTATTGAGAGAATATTGCAATTGTCTGACAAAAGTGAAAAATGTAAATTTCCAATTTCAACCAAACATGCTAGAAATGTTCCAATTGAGCTAATTAGCTTATTGTGAGAATATTGCAATTGTCTGACAAAAGTGAAAAATGTAAATTTCCAATTTCAACCAAACATGCTAGAAATGCTCCAATTGAGCTAATTAGCTTATTGTGAGAATATTACAAACGTCTGACAAAACTGAAAAATGTAAATTTCCAATTTCAACCAAACATGCTAGAAATGCTCCAATTGAGCTAATTAGCTTATTGAGAGAATATTGCAATTGTCTGACAAAAGTGAAAAATGTAAATTTTCAATTTCAACCAAACATGCTTGAAATGCTCTAATTGAGCTAATTAGCTTATTGAGAGAATATTGCAATTGTCAGACAAAACTGAAAAATGTAAATTTCCAATTTCAACCAAACATGCTAGAAATGCTCCAATTGAGCTAATTAGCTTATTGTGAGAATATTACAAACGTCTGACAAAATTGAAAAATGTAAATTTCCAATTTCAACCAAACATGCTAGAAATGCTCCAATTGAGCTAATTAGCTTATTGTGAGAATATTGCAATTGTCTGACAAAAGTGAAAAATGTAATTTTCCAATTTCAACCAAACATGCTAGAAATGCTCCAATTGAGCTAATTAGCTTATTGTGACAATATTACAAACGTTTGACAAAAGTGAAAAATGTAAATTTCCAATTTCAACCAAACATGCTAGAAATGCTCCAATTGAGCTAATTAGCTTATTGTGAGAATATTACAAACGTCTGACAACACCGAAAAATGTAAATTTCTAATTTCAACCAAACATGCTAGAAATGCTCCAAATGAGCTAATTAGCTTATTGAGAGAATATTGCAATTGTCTGACAAAAGTGAAAAATGTAAATTTCCAATTTCAACCAAACATGCTAGAAATGTTCCAATTGAGCTAATTAGCTTATTGTGAGAATATTGCAATTGTCTGACAAAAGTGAAAAATGTAAATTTCCAATTTCAACCAAACATGCTAGAAATGCTCCAATTGAGCTAATTAGCTTATTGTGAGAATACTACAAACGTCTGACAAAACTGAAAAATGTAAATTTCCAATTTCAACCAAACATGCTAGAAATGCTCCAATTGAGCTAATTAGCTTATTGAGAGAATATTGCAATTGTCTGACAAAAGTGAAAAATGTAAATTTTCAATTTCAACCAAACATGCTAGAAATGCTCCAATTGAGCTAATTAGCTTATTGTGAGAATATTACAAACGTCTGACAACACTGAAAAATGTAAAATTCTAATTTCAACCAAACATGCTAGAAATGCTCCAAATGAGCTAATTAGCTTATTGAGAGAATATTGCAATTGTCTGACAAAAGTGAAAAATGTAAAATTCCAATTTCAACCAAACATGCTAGAAATGCTCAAATTGCGCAAATAAGCCTACTGTAAAAATTTTACAAACGTCTGACAAAACTGAAAAATGTAAATTTCCAATTTCAACCAAACATGCTAGAAATGCTCCAATTGAGATAATTAGCTTATTGTGAGAATACTACAAACGTCTGACAAAACTGAAAAATGTAAATTTCCAATTTCAACCAAACATGCTAGAAATGCTCCAATTGAACTAATTAGCTTATTGAGAGATTATTGCAATTGTCTGACAAAACTGAAAAATGTAAATTTCCAATTTCAACCAAACATGCTAGAAATGCTCCAATTGAGCTAATTAGCTTATTGTGAGAATATTACAAACGTCTAACAAAATTGAAAAATGTAAATTTCCAATTTCAACCAAACATGCTAGAAATGCTCCAATTGAGCTAATTAGCTTATTGTGAGAATGTTGCAATTGTCTGACAAAAGTGAAAAATGTAAATTTCCAATTTCAACCAAACATGCTAGAAATGCTCCAATTGAGCTAATTAGCTTATTGTGAGAATATTACAAACGTCTGACAACACTGAAAAATGTAAATTTCCAATTTCAACCAAACATGCTAGAAATGCTCCAATTGAGCTAATTAGCTTATTGTGAGAATATTACAAACGTCTGACAACACTGAAAAATGTAAATTTCTAATTTCAACCAAACATGCTAGAAATGCTCCAATTAAGCTAATTAGCTTATTGAGAGAATATTGCAATTGTCTGACAAAAGTGAAAAATGTAAATTTCCAATTTCAACCAAACATGCTAGAAATGCTCCAATTGAGCTAATTAGCTTATTGTGAGAATATTGCAATTGTCTGACAAAAGTGAAAAATGTAAATTTCCAATTTCAACCAAACATGCTAGAAAAGCTCCAATTGAGCTAATTAGCTTATTGTGAGAATATTACAAACGTCTGACAAAACTGAAAAATGTAAATTTCCAATTTCAACCAAACATGCTAGAAATGCTCCAATTGAGCTAATTAGCTCATTGTGAGAATATTGCAATTATCTGACAAAAGTGAAAAATGTAAATTTCCAATTTCAACCAAACATGCTTGAAATGCTCTAATTGAGCTAATTAGCTTATTGAGAGAATATTGCAATTGTCAGACAAAACTGGAAAATGTAAATTTCCAATTTCAACCAAACATGCTAGAAATGCTCCAATTGAGCTAATTAGCTTATTGTGAGAATATTACAAACGTCTGACAAAATTGAAAAATGTAAATTTCCAATTTCAACCAAACATGCTAGAAATGCTCCAATTGAGCTAATTAGCTTATTGTGAGAATATTGCAATTGTCTGACAAAAGTGAAAAATGTAATTTTCCAATTTCAACCAAACATGCTAGAAATGCTCCAATTGAGCTAATTAGCTTATTGTGACAATATTACAAACGTCTGACAAAAGTGAAAAATGTAAATTTCCAATTTCAACCAAACATGCTAGAAATGCTCCAATTGAGCTAATTAGCTTATTGTGAGATTATTACAAACGTCTGACAACACTGGAAAATGTAAATTTCCAATTTCAGCCAAACATGCTTGAAATGCTCCAATTGAGCTAATTAGTTTATTGTGAGAATACTACAAACGTCTGACAAAACTGAAAAATGTAAATTTCCAATTTCAACCAAACATGCTAGAAATGCTCCAATTGAGCTAATTAGCTTATTGAGAGAATATTGCAATTGTCTGACAAAAGTGAAAAATGTAAATTTTCAATTTCAACCAAACATGCTAGAAATGCTCCAATTGAGCTAATTAGCTTATTGTGAGAATATTACAAACGTCTGACAACACTGAAAAATGTAAATTTCCAATTTCATCCAAACATGCTAGAAATGCTCCAATTGAGCTAATTAGCTCATTGTGAGAATATTGCAATTGTCTGACAAAAGTGAAAAATGTAAATTTCCAATTTCAACCAAACATGCTAGAAATGCTCAAATTGCGCAAATAAGCCTACTGTAAAAATTTTACAAACGTCTGACAAAACTGAAAAATGTAAATTTCCAATTTCAACCAAACATGCTAGAAATGCTCCAATTGAGATAATTAGCTTATTGTGAGAATATTACAAACGTCTGACAACACTGAAAAATGTAAATTTCTAATTTCAACCAAACATGCTAGAAATGCTCCAATTAAGCTAATTAGCTTATTGAGAGAATATTGCAAGTGTCTGACAAAAGTGAAAAATGTAATTTTCCAATTTCAACCAAACATGCTTGAAATGCTCTAATTGAGCTAATTAGCTTATTGTGAGAATATTACAAACGTCTGACAAAACTGAAAAATGTAAATTTCCAATTTCAACCAAACATGCTAGAAATGCTCCAATTGAGCTAATTAGCTTATTGTGAGAATATTACAAACGTCTGACAACACTGAAAAATGTAAATTTCCAATTTCATCCAAACATGTTAGAAATGCTCCAATTGAGCTAATTAGCTTATTGTGAGAATATTGCAATTGTCTGACAAAAGTGAAAAATGTAAATTTCATATTTCAACCAAACATGCTAGAAATGCTCAAATTGCGCAAATAAGCCTACTGTAAGAATTTTACAAACGTCTGACAAAACTGAAAAATGTAAATTTCCAATTTCAACCAAACATGCTAGAAATGCTCCAATTGAGCTAATTAGCTTATTGTGAGAATATTACAAACGTCTGACAACACTGGAAAATGTAAATTTCCAATTTCAGCCAAACATGCTTGAAATGCTCCAATTGAGCTAATTAGTTTATTGTGAGAATACTACAAACGTCTGACAAAACTGAAAAATGTAAATTTCCAATTTCAACCAAACATGCTAGAAATGCTCCAATTGAGCTAATTAGCTTATTGAGAGAATATTGCAATTGTCTGACAAAAGTGAAAAATGTAAATTTTCAATTTCAACCAAACATGCTAGAAATGCTCCAATTGAGCTAATTAGCTTATTGTGAGAATATTACAAACGTCTGACAACACTGAAAAATGTAAATTTCCAATTTCATCCAAACATGCTAGAAATGCTCCAATTGAGCTAATTAGCTTATTGTGAGAATATTGCAATTGTCTGACAAAAGTGAAAAATGTAAATTTCCAATTTCAACCAAACATGCTAGAAATGCTCAAATTGCGCAAATAAGCCTACTGTAAAAATTTTACAAACGTCTGACAAAACTGAAAAATGTAAATTTCCAATTTCAACCAAACATGCTAGAAATGCTCCAATTGAGATAATTAGCTTATTGTGAGAATATTACAAACGTCTGACAACACTGAAAAATGTAAATTTCTAATTTCAACCAAACATGCTAGAAATGCTCCAATTAAGCTAATTAGCTTATTGAGAGAATATTGCAAGTGTCTGACAAAAGTGAAAAATGTAATTTTCCAATTTCAGCCAAACATGCTTGAAATGCTCTAATTGAGCTAATTAGCTTATTGTGAGAATATTACAAACGTCTGACAAAACTGAAAAATGTAAATTTCCAATTTCAACCAAACATGCTAGAAATGCTCCAATTGAGCTAATTAGCTCATTGTGAGAATATTGCAATTGTCTGACAAAAGTGAAAAATGTAAAGTTCCAATTTCAACCAAACATGCTTGAAATGCTCCAATTGAGCTAATTAGCTTATTGTGAGAATATTACAAACGTCTGACAAAATTGAAAAATGTAATTTTCCAATTTCAACCAAACATGCTAGAAATGCTCCAATTGAGCTAATTAGCTTATTGTGACAATATTACAAACGTCTGACAAAAGTGAAAAATGTAAATTTCCAATTTCAACCAAACATGCTAGAAATGCTCCAATTGAGCTAATTAGCTTATTGTGAGAATATTGCAATTGTCTGACAACACTGAAAAATGTAAATTTCTAGTTTCAACCAAACATGCTAGAAATGCTCCAAATGAGCTAATTAGCTTATTGAGAGAATATTGCAATTGTCTGACAAAAGTGAAAAATGTAATTTTCCAATTTCAACCAAACATGCTAGAAATGCTCCAATTGAGCTAATTAGCTTATTGAGAGATTATTGCAATTGTCTGACAAAACTGAAAAATGTAAATTTCCAATTTCAACCAAACATGCTAGAAATGCTCCAATTGAGCTAATTAGCTTATTGTGAGAATATTACAAACGTCTAACAAAATTGAAAAATGTAAATTTCCAATTTCAACCAAACATGCTAGAAATGCTCCAATTGAGCTAATTAGCTTATTGTGAGAATGTTGCAATTGTCTGACAAAAGTGAAAAATGTAAATTTCCAATTTCAACCAAACATGCTAGAAATGCTCCAATTGAGCTAATTAGCTTATTGTGAGAATATTACAAACGTCTGACAACACTGAAAAATGTAAATTTCCAATTTCATCCAAACATGTTAGAAATGCTCCAATTGAGCTAATTAGCTTATTGTGAGAATATTGCAATTGTCTGACAAAAGTGAAAAATGTAAATTTCCAATTTCAACCAAACATGCTAGAAATGCTCAAATTGCGCAAATAAGCCTACTGTAAGAATTTTACAAACGTCTGACAAAACTGAAAAATGTAAATTTCCAATTTCAACCAAACATGCTAGAAATGCTCCAATTGAGCTAATTAGCTTATTGTGAGAATATTACAAACGTCTGACAACACTGGAAAATGTAAATTTCCAATTTCAGCCAAACATGCTTGAAATGCTCCAATTGAGCTAATTAGTTTATTGTGAGAATACTACAAACGTCTGACAAAACTGAAAAATGTAAATTTCCAATTTCAACCAAACATGCTAGAAATGCTCCAATTGAGCTAATTAGCTTATTGAGAGAATATTGCAATTGTCTGACAAAAGTGAAAAATGTAAATTTTCAATTTCAACCAAACATGCTAGAAATGCTCCAATTGAGCTAATTAGCTTATTGTGAGAATATTACAAACGTCTGACAACACTGAAAAATGTAAATTTCCAATTTCATCCAAACATGCTAGAAATGCTCCAATTGAGCTAATTAGCTTATTGTGAGAATATTGCAATTGTCTGACAAAAGTGAAAAATGTAAATTTCCAATTTCAACCAAACATGCTAGAAATGCTCAAATTGCGCAAATAAGCCTACTGTAAAAATTTTACAAACGTCTGACAAAACTGAAAAATGTAAATTTCCAATTTCAACCAAACATGCTAGAAATGCTCCAATTGAGATAATTAGCTTATTGTGAGAATATTACAAACGTCTGACAACACTGAAAAATGTAAATTTCTAATTTCAACCAAACATGCTAGAAATGCTCCAATTAAGCTAATTAGCTTATTGAGAGAATATTGCAAGTGTCTGACAAAAGTGAAAAATGTAATTTTCCAATTTCAGCCAAACATGCTTGAAATGCTCTAATTGAGCTAATTAGCTTATTGTGAGAATATTACAAACGTCTGACAAAACTGAAAAATGTAAATTTCCAATTTCAACCAAACATGCTAGAAATGCTCCAATTGAGCTAATTAGCTCATTGTGAGAATATTGCAATTGTCTGACAAAAGTGAAAAATGTAAAGTTCCAATTTCAACCAAACATGCTTGAAATGCTCCAATTGAGCTAATTAGCTTATTGTGAGAATATTACAAACGTCTGACAAAATTGAAAAATGTAAATTTCCAATTTCAACCAAACATGCTAGAAATGCTCCAATTGAGCTAATTAGCTTATTGTGAGAATATTGCAATTGTCTGACAAAATTGAAAAATGTAATTTTCCAATTTCAACCAAACATGCTAGAAATGCTCCAATTGAGCTAATTAGCTTATTGTGACAATATTACAAACGTCTGACAAAAGTGAAAAATGTAAATTTCCAATTTCAACCAAACATGCTAGAAATGCTCCAATTGAGCTAATTAGCTTATTGTGAGAATATTGCAATTGTCTGACAACACTGAAAAATGTAAATTTCTAGTTTCAACCAAACATGCTAGAAATGCTCCAAATGAGCTAATTAGCTTATTGAGAGAATATTGCAATTGTCTGACAAAAGTGAAAAATGTAATTTTCCAATTTCAACCAAACATGCTAGAAATGCTCCAATTGAGCTAATTAGCTTATTGTGAGAATATTGCAATTGTCTGACAAAAGTGAAAAATGTGAATTTCCAATTTCAACCAAACATGCTAGAAATGCTCCAATTGAGCTAATTAGCTTATTGTGAGAATACTACAAACGTCTGACAAAACTGAAAAATGTAAATTTCCAATTTCAACAAAACATGCTAGATATGCTCCAATTGAGCTAATTAGCTTATTGTGAGAATATTACAAACGTCTGACAACACCGAAAAATGTAAATTTCTAATTTCAACCAAACATGCTAGAAATGCTCCAAATGAGCTAATTAGCTTATTGAGAGAATATTGCAATTGTCTGACAAAAGTGAAAAATGTAAATTTCCAATTTCAACCAAACATGCTAGAATTGTTCCAATTGAGCTAATTAGCTTATTGTGACAATATTACAAACGTCTGACAAAAGTGAAAAATGTAAATTTCCAATTTCAACCAAACATGCTAGAAATGCTCCAATTGAGCTAATTAGCTTATTGTGAGAATATTACAAACGTCTGACAACACTGAAAAATGTAAATTTCTAATTTCAACCAAACATGCTAGAAATGCTCCAAATGAGCTAATTAGCTTATTGAGAGAATATTGCAATTGTCTGACAAAAGTGAAAAATGTAAATTTCCAATTTCAACCAAACATGCTAGAAATGTTCCAATTGAGCTAATTAGCTTATTGTGAGAATATTGCAATTGTCTGACAAAAGTGAAAAATGTAAATTTCCAATTTCAACCAAACATGCTAGAAATGCTCCAATTGAGCTAATTAGCTTATTGTGAGAATATTACAAACGTCTGACAAAACTGAAAAATGTAAATTTCCAATTTCAACCAAACATGCTAGAAATGCTCCAATTGAGCTAATTAGCTTATTGAGAGAATATTGCAATTGTCTGACAAAAGTGAAAAATGTAAATTTTCAATTTCAACCAAACATGCTTGAAATGCTCTAATTGAGCTAATTAGCTTATTGAGAGAATATTGCAATTGTCAGACAAAACTGAAAAATGTAAATTTCCAATTTCAACCAAACATGCTAGAAATGCTCCAATTGAGCTAATTAGCTTATTGTGAGAATATTACAAACGTCTGACAAAATTGAAAAATGTAAATTTCCAATTTCAACCAAACATGCTAGAAATGCTCCAATTGAGCTAATTAGCTTATTGTGAGAATATTGCAATTGTCTGACAAAAGTGAAAAATGTAATTTTCCAATTTCAACCAAACATGCTAGAAATGCTCCAATTGAGCTAATTAGCTTATTGTGACAATATTACAAACGTTTGACAAAAGTGAAAAATGTAAATTTCCAATTTCAACCAAACATGCTAGAAATGCTCCAATTGAGCTAATTAGCTTATTGTGAGAATATTACAAACGTCTGACAACACCGAAAAATGTAAATTTCTAATTTCAACCAAACATGCTAGAAATGCTCCAAATGAGCTAATTAGCTTATTGAGAGAATATTGCAATTGTCTGACAAAAGTGAAAAATGTAAATTTCCAATTTCAACCAAACATGCTAGAAATGTTCCAATTGAGCTAATTAGCTTATTGTGAGAATATTGCAATTGTCTGACAAAAGTGAAAAATGTAAATTTCCAATTTCAACCAAACATGCTAGAAATGCTCCAATTGAGCTAATTAGCTTATTGTGAGAATACTACAAACGTCTGACAAAACTGAAAAATGTAAATTTCCAATTTCAACAAAACATGCTAGATATGCTCCAATTGAGCTAATTAGCTTATTGTGAGAATATTACAAACGTCTGACAACACCGAAAAATGTAAATTTCTAATTTCAACCAAACATGCTAGAAATGCTCCAAATGAGCTAATTAGCTTATTGAGAGAATATTGCAATTGTCTGACAAAAGTGAAAAATGTAAATTTTCAATTTCAACCAAACATGCTAGAAATGCTCCAATTGAGCTAATTAGCTTATTGTGAGAATATTACAAACGTCTGACAAAACTGAAAAATGTAAATTTCCAATTTCAACCAAACATGCTAGAAATGCTCCAATTGAGCTAATTAGCTTATTGAGAGAATATTGCAATTGTCTGACAAAAGTGAAAAATGTAAATTTTCAATTTCAACCAAACATGCTTGAAATGCTCTAATTGAGCTAATTAGCTTATTGAGAGAATATTGCAATTGTCAGACAAAACTGAAAAATGTAAATTTCCAATTTCAACCAAACATGCTAGAAATGCTCCAATTGAGCTAATTAGCTTATTGTGAGAATATTACAAACGTCTGACAAAATTGAAAAATGTGAATTTCCAATTTCAACCAAACATGCTAGAAATGCTCCAATTGAGCTAATTAGCTTATTGTGAGAATATTGCAATTGTCTGACAAAAGTGAAAAATGTAATTTTCCAATTTCAACCAAACATGCTAGAAATGCTCCAATTGAGCTAATTAGCTTATTGTGACAATATTACAAACGTTTGACAAAAGTGAAAAATGTAAATTTCCAATTTCAACCAAACATGCTAGAAATGCTCCAATTGAGCTAATTAGCTTATTGTGAGAATATTACAAACGTCTGACAACACCGAAAAATGTAAATTTCTAATTTCAACCAAACATGCTAGAAATGCTCCAAATGAGCTAATTAGCTTATTGAGAGAATATTGCAATTGTCTGACAAAAGTGAAAAATGTAAATTTCCAATTTCAACCAAACATGCTAGAAATGTTCCAATTGAGCTAATTAGCTTATTGTGAGAATATTGCAATTGTCTGACAAAAGTGAAAAATGTAAATTTCCAATTTCAACCAAACATGCTAGAAATGCTCCAATTGAGCTAATTAGCTTATTGTGAGAATACTACAAACGTCTGACAAAACTGAAAAATGTAAATTTTCAATTTCAACAAAACATGCTAGATATGCTCCGATTGAGCTAATTAGCTTATTGTGAGAATATTACAAACGTCTGACAACACCGAAAAATGTAAATTTCTAATTTCAACCAAACATGCTAGAAATGCTCCAAATGAGCTAATTAGCTTATTGAGAGAATATTGCAATTGTCTGACAAAAGTGAAAAATGTAAATTTCCAATTTCAACCAAACATGCTAGAATTGTTCCAATTGAGCTAATTAGCTTATTGTGACAATATTACAAACGTCTGACAAAAGTGAAAAATGTAAATTTCCAATTTCAACCAAACATGCTAGAAATGCTCCAATTGAGCTAATTAGCTTATTGTGAGAATATTACAAACGTCTGACAACACTGAAAAATGTAAATTTCTAATTTCAACCAAACATGCTAGAAATGCTCCAAATGAGCTAATTAGCTTATTGAGAGAATATTGCAATTGTCTGACAAAAGTGAAAAATGTAAATTTCCAATTTCAACCAAACATGCTAGAAATGTTCCAATTGAGCTAATTAGCTTATTGTGAGAATATTGCAATTGTCTGACAAAAGTGAAAAATGTAAATTTCCAATTTCAACCAAACATGCTAGAAATGCTCCAATTGAGCTAATTAGCTTATTGTGAGAATATTACAAACGTCTGACAAAACTGAAAAATGTAAATTTCCAATTTCAACCAAACATGCTAGAAATGCTCCAATTGAGCTAATTAGCTTATTGAGAGAATATTGCAATTGTCTGACAAAAGTGAAAAATGTAAATTTTCAATTTCAACCAAACATGCTTGAAATGCTCTAATTGAGCTAATTAGCTTATTGAGAGAATATTGCAATTGTCAGACAAAACTGAAAAATGTAAATTTCCAATTTCAACCAAACATGCTAGAAATGCTCCAATTGAGCTAATTAGCTTATTGTGAGAATATTACAAACGTCTGACAAAATTGAAAAATGTAAATTTCCAATTTCAACCAAACATGCTAGAAATGCTCCAATTGAGCTAATTAGCTTATTGTGAGAATATTGCAATTGTCTGACAAAAGTGAAAAATGTAATTTTCCAATTTCAACCAAACATGCTAGAAATGCTCCAATTGAGCTAATTAGCTTATTGTGACAATATTACAAACGTTTGACAAAAGTGAAAAATGTAAATTTCCAATTTCAACCAAACATGCTAGAAATGCTCCAATTGAGCTAATTAGCTTATTGTGAGAATATTACAAACGTCTGACAACACCGAAAAATGTAAATTTCTAATTTCAACCAAACATGCTAGAAATGCTCCAAATGAGCTAATTAGCTTATTGAGAGAATATTGCAATTGTCTGACAAAAGTGAAAAATGTAAATTTCCAATTTCAACCAAACATGCTAGAAATGTTCCAATTGAGCTAATTAGCTTATTGTGAGAATATTGCAATTGTCTGACAAAAGTGAAAAATGTAAATTTCCAATTTCAACCAAACATGCTAGAAATGCTCCAATTGAGGTAATTAGCTTATTGTGAGAATACTACAAACGTCTGACAAAACTGAAAAATGTAAATTTCCAATTTCAACCAAACATGCTAGAAATGCTCCAATTGAGCTAATTAGCTTATTGAGAGAATATTGCAATTGTCTGACAAAAGTGAAAAATGTAAATTTTCAATTTCAACCAAACATGCTAGAAATGCTCCAATTGAGCTAATTAGCTTATTGTGAGAATATTACAAACGTCTGACAACACTGAAAAATGTAAAATTCTAATTTCAACCAAACATGCTAGAAATGCTCCAAATGAGCTAATTAGCTTATTGAGAGAATATTGCAATTGTCTGACAAAAGTGAAAAATGTAAAATTCCAATTTCAACCAAACATGCTAGAAATGCTCAAATTGCGCAAATAAGCCTACTGTAAAAATTTTACAAACGTCTGACAAAACTGAAAAATGTAAATTTCCAATTTCAACCAAACATGCTAGAAATGCTCCAATTGAGATAATTAGCTTATTGTGAGAATACTACAAACGTCTGACAAAACTGAAAAATGTAAATTTCCAATTTCAACCAAACATGCTAGAAATGCTCCAATTGAACTAATTAGCTTATTGAGAGATTATTGCAATTGTCTGACAAAACTGAAAAATGTAAATTTCCAATTTCAACCAAACATGCTAGAAATGCTCCAATTGAGCTAATTAGCTTATTGTGAGAATATTACAAACGTCTAACAAAATTGAAAAATGTAAATTTCCAATTTCAACCAAACATGCTAGAAATGCTCCAATTGAGCTAATTAGCTTATTGTGAGAATGTTGCAATTGTCTGACAAAAGTGAAAAATGTAAATTTCCAATTTCAACCAAACATGCTAGAAATGCTCCAATTGAGCTAATTAGCTTATTGTGAGAATATTACAAACGTCTGACAACACTGAAAAATGTAAATTTCCAATTTCATCCAAACATGTTAGAAATGCTCCAATTGAGCTAATTAGCTTATTGTGAGAATATTGCAATTGTCTGACAAAAGTGAAAAATGTAAATTTCCAATTTCAACCAAACATGCTAGAAATGCTCAAATTGCGCAACTAAGCCTACTGTAAGAATTTTACAAACGTCTGACAAAACTGAAAAATGTAAATTTCCAATTTCAACCAAACATGCTAGAAATGCTCCAATTGAGCTAATTAGCTTATTGTGAGAATATTACAAACGTCTGACAACACTGAAAAATGTAAATTTCTAATTTCAACCAAACATGCTAGAAATGCTCCAATTAAGCTAATTAGCTTATTGAGAGAATATTGCAATTGTCTGACAAAAGTGAAAAATGTAATTTTCCAATTTCAACCAAACATGCTAGAAATGCTCCAATTGAGCTAATTAGCTTATTGTGAGAATATTGCAATTGTCTGACAAAAGTGAAAAATGTAAATTTCCAATTTCAACCAAACATGCTAGAAAAGCTCCAATTGAGCTAATTAGCTTATTGTGAGAATATTACAAACGTCTGACAAAACTGAAAAATGTAAATTTCCAATTTCAACCAAACATGCTAGAAATGCTCCAATTGAGCTAATTAGCTCATTGTGAGAATATTGCAACTGTCTGACAAAAGTGAAAAATGTAAATTTCCAATTTCAACCAAACATGCTTGAAATGCTCTAATTGAGCTAATTAGCTTATTGAGAGAATATTGCAATTGTCAGACAAAACTGGAAAATGTAAATTTCCAATTTCAACCAAACATGCTAGAAATGCTCCAATTGAGCTAATTAGCTTATTGTGAGAATATTGCAATTGTCTGACAAAAGTGAAATATGTAATTTTCCAATTTCAACCAAACATGCTAGAAATGCTCCAATTGAGCTAATTAGCTTATTGTGACAATATTACAAACGTCTGACAAAAGTGAAAAATGTAAATTTCCAATTTCAACCAAACATGCTAGAAATGCTCCAATTGAGCTAATTAGCTTATTGTGAGAATATTACAAACGTCTGACAACACTGGAAAATGTAAATTTCCAATTTCAGCCAAACATGCTTGAAATGCTCCAATTGAGCTAATTAGTTTATTGTGAGAATACTACAAACGTCTGACAAAACTGAAAAATATAAATTTCCAATTTCAACCAAACATGCTAGAAATGCTCCAATTGAGCTAATTAGCTTATTGAGAGAATATTGCAATTGTCTGACAAAAGTGAAAAATGTAAATTTTCAATTTCAACCAAACATGCTAGAAATGCTCCAATTGAGCTAATTAGCTTATTGTGAGAATATTACAAACGTCTGACAACACTGAAAAATGTAAATTTCCAATTTCATCCAAACATGCTAGAAATGCTCCAATTGAGCTAATTAGCTCATTGTGAGAATATTGCAATTGTCTGACAAAAGTGAAAAATGTAAATTTCCAATTTCAACCAAACATGCTAGAAATGCTCAAATTGCGCAAATAAGCCTACTGTAAAAATTTTACAAACGTCTGACAAAACTGAAAAATGTAAATTTCCAATTTCAACCAAACATGCTAGAAATGCTCCAATTGAGATAATTAGCTTATTGTGAGAATATTACAAACGTCTGACAACACTGAAAAATGTAAATTTCTAATTTCAACCAAACATGCTAGAAATGCTCCAATTAAGCTAATTAGCTTATTGAGAGAATATTGCAAGTGTCTGACAAAAGTGAAAAATGTAATTTTCCAATTTCAACCAAACATGCTTGAAATGCTCTAATTGAGCTAATTAGCTTATTGTGAGAATATTACAAACGTCTGACAAAACTGAAAAATGTAAATTTCCAATTTCAACCAAACATGCTAGAAATGCTCCAATTGAGCTAATTAGCTCATTGTGAGAATATTGCAATTGTCTGACAAAAGTGAAAAATGTAAAGTTCCAATTTCAACCAAACATGCTTGAAATGCTCCAATTGAGCTAATTAGCTTATTGTGAGAATATTACAAACGTCTGACAAAATTGAAAAATGTAAATTTCCAATTTCAACCAAACATGCTAGAAATGCTCCAATTGAGCTAATTAGCTTATTGTGAGAATATTGCAATTGTCTGACAAAATTGAAAAATGTAATTTTCCAATTTCAACCAAACATGCTAGAAATGCTCCAATTGAGCTAATTAGCTTATTGTGACAATATTACAAACGTCTGACAAAAGTGAAAAATGTAAATTTCCAATTTCAACCAAACATGCTAGAAATGCTCCAATTGAGCTAATTAGCTTACTGTGAGAATATTGCAATTGTCTGACAACACTGAAAAATGTAAATTTCTAGTTTCAACCAAACATGCTAGAAATGCTCCAAATGAGCTAATTAGCTTATTGAGAGAATATTGCAATTGTCTGACAAAAGTGAAAAATGTAATTTTCCAATTTCAACCAAACATGCTAGAAATGCTCCAATTGAGCTAATTAGCTTATTGTGAGAATATTGCAATTGTCTGACAAAAGTGAAAAATGTAAATTTCCAATTTCAACCAAACATGCTAGAAATGCTCCAATTGAGCTAATTAGCTTATTGTGAGAATACTACAACCGTCTGACAAAACTGAAAAATGTAAATTTCCAATTTCAAAAAAACATGCTAGATATGCTCCAATTGAGCTAATTAGCTTATTGTGAGAATATTGCAATTGTCTGACAAAAGTGAGAAATGTAAATTTCCAATTTCAACCAAACATGCTTGAAATGCTCTAATTGAGCTAATTAGCTTATTGAGAGAATATTGCAATTGTCAGACAAAACTGAAAAATGTAAATTTCCAATTTCAACCAAACATGCTAGAAATGCTCCAATTGAGCTAATTAGCTTATTGTGAGAATATTACAAACGTCTGACAACACTGAAAAATGTAAATTTCCAATTTCATCCAAACATGTTAGAAATGCTCCAATTGAGCTAATTAGCTTATTGTGAGAATATTGCAATTGTCTGACAAAAGTGAAAAATGTAAATTTCCAATTTCAACCAAACATGCTAGAAATGCTCCAATTGAGCTAATTAGCTTATTGTGAGAATATTACAAACGTCTGACAACACTGAAAAATGTAAATTTCTAATTTCAACCAAACATGCTAGAAATGCTCCAATTAAGCTAATTAGCTTATTGAGAGAATATTGCAATTGTTTGACAAAAGTGAAAAATGTAATTTTCCAATTTCAACCAAACATGCTAGAAAAGCTCCAATTGAGCTAATTAGCTTATTGTGAGAATATTACAAACGTCTGACAAAATTGAAAAATGTAAATTTCCAATTTTAACCAAACATGCTAGAAATGCTCCAATTGAGCTAATTAGCTTATTGTGAGAATATTACAAACGTCTGACAACACTGGAAAATGTAAATTTCCAATTTCAGCCAAACATGCTTGAAATGCTCCAATTGAGCTAATTAGTTTATTGTGAGAATACTACAAACGTCTGACAAAACTGAAAAATGTAAATTTCCAATTTCAACCAAACATGCTAGAAATGCTCCAATTGAGCTAATTAGCTTATTGAGAGAATATTGCAATTGTCTGACAAAAGTGAAAAATGTAAATTTTCAATTTCAACCAAACATGCTAGAAATGCTCCAATTGAGCTAATTAGCTTATTGTGAGAATATTACAAACGTCTGACAACACTGAAAAATGTAAATTTCCAATTTCATCCAAACATGCTAGAAATGCTCCAATTGAGCTAATTAGCTTATTGTGAGAATATTGCAATTGTCTGACAAAAGTGAAAAATGTAAATTTCCAATTTCAACCAAACATGCTAGAAATGCTCAAATTGCGCAAATAAGCCTACTGTAAAAATTTTACAAACGTCTGACAAAACTGAAAAATGTAAATTTCCAATTTCAACCAAACATGCTAGAAATGCTCCAATTGAGATAATTAGCTTATTGTGAGAGTATTACAAACGTCTGACAACACTGAAAAATGTAAATTTCTAATTTCAACCAAACATGCTAGAAATGCTCCAATTAAGCTAATTAGCTTATTGAGAGAATATTGCAAGTGTCTGACAAAAGTGAAAAATGTAATTTTCCAATTTCAACCAAACATGCTTGAAATGCTCTTCTTGAGCTAATTAGCTTATTGTGAGAATATTACAAACGTCTGACAAAACTGAAAAATGTAAATTTCTAATTTCAACCAAACATGCTAGAAATGCTCCAATTGAGCTAATTAGCTCATTGTGAGAATATTGCAATTGTCTGACAAAAGTGAAAAATGTAAAGTTCCAATTTCAACCAAACATGCTTGAAATGCTCCAATTGAGCTAATTAGCTTATTGTGAGAATATTACAAACGTCTGACAAAATTGAAAAATGTAAATTTCCAATTTCAACCAAACATGCTAGAAATGCTCCAATTGAGCTAATTAGCTTATTGTGAGAATATTGCAATTGTCTGACAAAATTGAATAAATGTAATTTTCCAATTTCAACCAAACATGCTAGAAATGCTCAAATTGCGCAAATAAGCCTACTGTAAAAATTTTACAAACGTCTGACAAAACTGAAAAATGTAAATTTCCAATTTCAACCAAACATGCTAGAAATGCTCCAATTGAGATAATTAGCTTATTGTGAGAATACTACAAACGTCTGACAAAACTGAAAAATGTAAATTTCCAATTTCAACCAAACATGCTAGAAATGCTCCAATTGAACTAATTAGCTTATTGAGAGATTATTGCAATTGTCTGACAAAACTGAAAAATGTAAATTTCCAATTTCAACCAAACATGCTAGAAATGCTCCAATTGAGCTAATTAGCTTATTGTGAGAATGTTGCAATTGTCTGACAAAAGTGAAAAATGTAAATTTCCAATTTCAACCAAACATGCTAGAAATGCTCCAATTGAGCTAATTAGCTTATTGTGAGAATATTACAAACGTCTGACAACACTGAAAAATGTAAATTTCCAATTTCATCCAAACATGTTAGAAATGCTCCAATTGAGCTAATTAGCTTATTGTGAGAATATTGCAATTGTCTGACAAAAGTGAAAAATGTAAATTTCCAATTTCAACCAAACATGCTAGAAATGCTCAAATTGCGCAAATAAGCCTACTGTAAGAATTTTACAAACGTCTGACAAAACTGAAAAATGTAAATTTCCAATTTCAACCAAACATGCTAGAAATGCTCCAATTGAGCTAATTAGCTTACTGTGAGAATATTGCAATTGTCTGACAACACTGAAAAATGTAAATTTCTAGTTTCAACCAAACATGCTAGAAATGCTCCAAATGAGCTAATTAGCTTATTGAGAGAATATTGCAATTGTCTGACAAAAGTGAAAAATGTAATTTTCCAATTTCAACCAAACATGCTAGAAATGCTCCAATTGAGCTAATTAGCTTATTGTGAGAATATTGCAATTGTCTGACAAAAGTGAAAAATGTAAATTTCCAATTTCAACCAAACATGCTAGAAATGCTCCAATTGAGCTAATTAGCTTATTGTGAGAATACTACAACCGTCTGACAAAACTGAAAAATGTAAATTTCCAATTTCAAAAAAACATGCTAGATATGCTCCAATTGAGCTAATTAGCTTATTGTGAGAATATTGCAATTGTCTGACAAAAGTGAGAAATGTAAATTTCCAATTTCAACCAAACATGCTTGAAATGCTCTAATTGAGCTAATTAGCTTATTGAGAGAATATTGCAATTGTCAGACAAAACTGAAAAATGTAAATTTCCAATTTCAACCAAACATGCTAGAAATGCTCCAATTGAGCTAATTAGCTTATTGTGAGAATATTACAAACGTCTGACAACACTGAAAAATGTAAATTTCCAATTTCATCCAAACATGTTAGAAATGCTCCAATTGAGCTAATTAGCTTATTGTGAGAATATTGCAATTGTCTGACAAAAGTGAAAAATGTAAATTTCCAATTTCAACCAAACATGCTAGAAATGCTCCAATTGAGCTAATTAGCTTATTGTGAGAATATTACAAACGTCTGACAACACTGAAAAATGTAAATTTCTAATTTCAACCAAACATGCTAGAAATGCTCCAATTAAGCTAATTAGCTTATTGAGAGAATATTGCAATTGTTTGACAAAAGTGAAAAATGTAATTTTCCAATTTCAACCAAACAGGCTAGAAATGCTCCAATTGAGCTAATTAGCTTATTGTGAGGATATTGCAATTGTCTGACAAAAGTGAAAAATGTAAATTTCCAATTTCAACCAAACATGCTAGAAAAGCTCCAATTGAGCTAATTAGCTTATTGTGAGAATATTACAAACGTCTGACAAAATTGAAAAATGTAAATTTCCAATTTTAACCAAACATGCTAGAAATGCTCCAATTGAGCTAATTAGCTTATTGTGAGAATATTACAAACGTCTGACAACACTGGAAAATGTAAATTTCCAATTTCAGCCAAACATGCTTGAAATGCTCCAATTGAGCTAATTAGTTTATTGTGAGAATACTACAAACGTCTGACAAAACTGAAAAATGTAAATTTCCAATTTCAACCAAACATGCTAGAAATGCTCCAATTGAGCTAATTAGCTTATTGAGAGAATATTGCAATTGTCTGACAAAAGTGAAAAATGTAAATTTTCAATTTCAACCAAACATGCTAGAAATGCTCCAATTGAGCTAATTAGCTTATTGTGAGAATATTACAAACGTCTGACAACACTGAAAAATGTAAATTTCCAATTTCATCCAAACATGCTAGAAATGCTCCAATTGAGCTAATTAGCTTATTGTGAGAATATTGCAATTGTCTGACAAAAGTGAAAAATGTAAATTTCCAATTTCAACCAAACATGCTAGAAATGCTCAAATTGCGCAAATAAGCCTACTGTAAAAATTTTACAAACGTCTGACAAAACTGAAAAATGTAAATTTCCAATTTCAACCAAACATGCTAGAAATGCTCCAATTGAGATAATTAGCTTATTGTGAGAGTATTACAAACGTCTGACAACACTGAAAAATGTAAATTTCTAATTTCAACCAAACATGCTAGAAATGCTCCAATTAAGCTAATTAGCTTATTGAGAGAATATTGCAAGTGTCTGACAAAAGTGAAAAATGTAATTTTCCAATTTCAACCAAACATGCTTGAAATGGTCTAATTGAGCTAATTAGCTTATTGTGAGAATATTACAAACGTCTGACAAAACTGAAAAATGTAAATTTCTAATTTCAACCAAACATGCTAGAAATGCTCCAATTCAGCTAATTAGCTCATTGTGAGAATATTGCAATTGTCTGACAAAAGTGAAAAATGTAAAGTTCCAATTTCAACCAAACATGCTTGAAATGCTCCAATTGAGCTAATTAGCTTATTGTGAGAATATTACAAACGTCTGACAAAATTGAAAAATGTAAATTTCCAATTTCAACCAAACATGCTAGAAATGCTCCAATTGAGCTAATTAGCTTATTGTGAGAATATTGCAATTGTCTGACAAAATTGAAAAATGTAATTTTCCAATTTCAACCAAACATGCTAGAAATGCTCAAATTGCGCAAATAAGCCTACTGTAAAAATTTTACAAACGTCTGACAAAACTGAAAAATGTAAATTTCCAATTTCAACCAAACATGCTAGAAATGCTCCAATTGAGATAATTAGCTTATTGTGAGAATACTACAAACGTCTGACAAAACTGAAAAATGTAAATTTCCAATTTCAACCAAACATGCTAGAAATGCTCCAATTGAACTAATTAGCTTATTGAGAGATTATTGCAATTGTCTGACAAAACTGAAAAATGTAAATTTCCAATTTCAACCAAACATGCTAGAAATGCTCCAATTGAGCTAATTAGCTTATTGTGAGAATATTACAAACGTCTAACAAAATTGAAAAATGTAAATTTCCAATTTCAACCAAACATGCTAGAAATGCTCCAATTGAGCTAATTAGCTTATTGTGAGAATGTTGCAATTGTCTGACAAAAGTGAAAAATGTAAATTTCCAATTTCAACCAAACATGCTAGAAATGCTCCAATTGAGCTAATTAGCTTATTGTGAGAATATTACAAACGTCTGACAACACTGAAAAATGTAAATTTCCAATTTCATCCAAACATGTTAGAAATGCTCCAATTGAGCTAATTAGCTTATTGTGAGAATATTGCAATTGTCTGACAAAAGTGAAAAATGTAAATTTCCAATTTCAACCAAACATGCTAGAAATGCTCAAATTGCGCAAATAAGCCTACTGTAAGAATTTTACAAACGTCTGACAAAACTGAAAAATGTAAATTTCCAATTTCAACCAAACATGCTAGAAATGCTCCAATTGAGCTAATTAGCTTATTGTGAGAATATTACAAACGTCTGACAACACTGAAAAATGTAAATTTCTAATTTCAACCAAACATGCTAGAAATGCTCCAATTAAGCTAATTAGCTTATTGAGAGAATATTGCAATTGTCTGACAAAAGTGAAAAATGTAATTTTCCAATTTCAACCAAACATGCTAGAAATGCTCCAATTGAGCTAATTAGCTTATTGTGAGAATATTGCAATTGTCTGACAAAAGTGAAAAATGTAAATTTCCAATTTCAACCAAACATGCTAGAAAAGCTCCAATTGAGCTAATTAGCTTATTGTGAGAATATTACAAACGTCTGACAAAACTGAAAAATGTAAATTTCCAATTTCAACCAAACATGCTAGAAATGCTCCAATTGAGCTAATTAGCTCATTGTGAGAATATTGCAATTGTCTGACAAAAGTGAAAAATGTAAATTTCCAATTTCAACCAAACATGCTTGAAATGCTCTAATTGAGCTAATTAGCTTATTGAGAGAATATTGCAATTGTCAGACAAAACTGGAAAATGTAAATTTCCAATTTCAACCAAACATGCTAGAAATGCTCCAATTGAGCTAATTAGCTTATTGTGAGAATATTACAAACGTCTGACAAAATTGAAAAATGTAAATTTCCAATTTCAACCAAACATGCTAGAAATGCTCCAATTGAGCTAATTAGCTTATTGTGAGAATATTGCAATTGTCTGACAAAAGTGAAAAATGTAATTTTCCAATTTCAACCAAACATGCTAGAAATGCTCCAATTGAGCTAATTAGCTTATTGTGACAATATTACAAACGTCTGACAAAAGTGAAAAATGTAAATTTCCAATTTCAACCAAACATGCTAGAAATGCTCCAATTGAGCTAATTAGCTTATTGTGAGAATATTACAAACGTCTGACAACACTGGAAAATGTAAATTTCCAATTTCAGCCAAACATGCTTGAAATGCTCCAATTGAGCTAATTAGTTTATTGTGAGAATACTACAAACGTCTGACAAAACTGAAAAATGTAAATTTCCAATTTCAACCAAACATGCTAGAAATGCTCCAATTGAGCTAATTAGCTTATTGAGAGAATATTGCAATTGTCTGACAAAAGTGAAAAATGTAAATTTTCAATTTCAACCAAACATGCTAGAAATGCTCCAATTGAGCTAATTAGCTTATTGTGAGAATATTACAAACGTCTGACAACACTGAAAAATGTAAATTTCCAATTTCATCCAAACATGCTAGAAATGCTCCAATTGAGCTAATTAGCTTATTGTGAGAATATTGCAATTGTCTGACAAAAGTGAAAAATGTAAATTTCCAATTTCAACCAAACATGCTAGAAATGCTCAAATTGCGCAAATAAGCCTACTGTAAAAATTTTACAAACGTCTGACAAAACTGAAAAATGTAAATTTCCAATTTCAACCAAACATGCTAGAAATGCTCCAATTGAGATAATTAGCTTATTGTGAGAATATTACAAACGTCTGACAACACTGAAAAATGTAAATTTCTAATTTCAACCAAACATGCTAGAAATGCTCCAATTAAGCTAATTAGCTTATTGAGAGAATATTGCAAGTGTCTGACAAAAGTGAAAAATGTAACTTTCCAATTTCAACCAAACATGCTTGAAATGCTCTAATTGAGCTAATTAGCTTATTGTGAGAATATTACAAACGTCTGACAAAACTGAAAAATGTAAATTTCCAATTTCAACCAAACATGCTAGAAATGCTCCAATTGAGCTAATTAGCTCATTGTGAGAATATTG
Source organism: Watersipora subatra (assembly GCF_963576615.1). NCBI lineage: Eukaryota > Metazoa > Bryozoa > Gymnolaemata > Cheilostomatida > Watersiporidae > Watersipora > Watersipora subatra. Next base: position 193,924 of record NW_027045342.1, on the reverse strand, counting down.
CAATTGTCTGACAAAAGTGAAAAATGTAAAGTTCCAATTTCAACCAAACATGCTTGAAATGCTCCAATTGAGCTAATTAGCTTATTGTGAGAATATTACAAACGTCTGACAAAATTGAAAAATGTAAATTTCCAATTTCAACCAAACATGCTAGAAATGCTCCAATTGAGCTAATTAGCTTATTGTGAGAATATTGCAATTGTCTGACAAAATTGAAAAATGTAATTTTCCAATTTCAACCAAACATGCTAGAAATGCTCCAATTGAGCTAATTAGCTTATTGTGACAATATTACAAACGTCTGACAAAAGTGAAAAATGTAAATTTCCAATTTTAACCAAACATGCTAGAAATGCTCCAATTAAGCTAATTAGCTTACTGTGAGAATATTGCAATTGTCTGACAACACTGAAAAATGTAAATTTCTAGTTTCAACCAAACATGCTAGAAATGCTCCAAATGAGCTAATTAGCTTATTGAGAGAATATTGCAATTGTCTGACAAAAGTGAAAAATGTAATTTTCTAATTTCAACCAAACATGCTAGAAATGCTCCAATTGAGCTAATTAGCTTATTGTGAGAATATTGCAATTGTCTGACAAAAGTGAAAAATGTAAATTTCCAATTTCAACCAAACATGCTAGAAATGCTCCAATTGAGCTAATTAGCTTATTGTGAGAATACTACAACCGTCTGACAAAACTGAAAAATGTAAATTTCCAATTTCAACAAAACATGCTAGATATGCTCCAATTGAGCTAATTAGCTTATTGTGAGAATATTGCAATTGTCTGACAAAAGTGAGAAATGTAAATTTCCAATTTCAACCAAACATGCTTGAAATGCTCTAATTGAGCTAATTAGCTTATTGAGAGAATATTGCAATTGTCAGACAAAACTGAAAAATGTAAATTTCCAATTTCAACCAAACATGCTAGAAATGCTCCAATTGAGCTAATTAGCTTATTGTGAGAATATTACAAACGTCTGACAACACTGAAAAATGTAAATTTCCAATTTCATCCAAACATGTTAGAAATGCTCCAATTGAGCTAATTAGCTTATTGTGAGAATATTGCAATTGTCTGACAAAAGTGAAAAATGTAAATTTCCAATTTCAACCAAACATGCTAGAAATGCTCCAATTGAGCTAATTAGCTTATTGAGAGAATATTGCAATTGTCTGACAAAACTGAAAAATGTAAATTTCCAATTTCAACCAAACATGCTAGAAATGCTCCAATTGAGCTAATTAGCTTATTGTGAGAATATTACAAACGTCTGACAACACTGAAAAATGTAAATTTCTAATTTCAACCAAACATGCTAGAAATGCTCCAATTAAGCTAATTAGCTTATTGAGAGAATATTGCAATTGTCTGACAAAAGTGAAAAATGTAATTTTCCAATTTCAACCAAACATGCTAGAAATGCTCCAATTGAGCTAATTAGCTTATTGTGAGAATATTGCAATTGTCTGACAAAAGTGAAAAATGTAAATTTCCAATTTCAACCAAACATGCTAGAAAAGCTCCAATTGAGCTAATTAGCTTATTGTGAGAATATTACAAACGTCTGACAACACTGAAAAATGTAAATTTCTAATTTCAACCAAACATGCTAGAAATGCTCCAATTGAGCTAATTAGCTTATTGTGAGAATATTACAAACGTCTGACAAAACTGAAAAATGTAAATTTCCAATTTCATCCAAACATGTTAGAAATGCTCCAATTGAGCTAATTAGCTTATTGTGAGAATATTGCAATTGTCTGACAAAAGTGAAAAATGTAAATTTCCAATTTCAACCAAACATGCTAGAAATGCTCCAATTGAGCTAATTAGCTTATTGTGAGAATATTACAAACGTCTGACAACACTGAAAAATGTAAATTTCTAATTTCAACCAAACATGCTAGAAATGCTCCAATTAAGCTAATTAGCTTATTGAGAGAATATTGCAATTGTCTGACAAAAGTGAAAAATGTAATTTTCCAATTTCAACCAAACATGCTAGAAATGCTCCAATTGAGCTAATTAGCTTATTGTGAGAATATTGCAATTGTCTGACAAAAGTGAAAAATGTAAATTTCCAATTTCAACCAAACATGCTAGAAAAGCTCCAATTGAGCTAATTAGCTTATTGTGAGAATATTACAAACGTCTGACAAAACTGAAAAATGTAAATTTCCAATTTCAACCAAACATGCTAGAAATGCTCCAATTGAGCTAATTAGCTCATTGTGAGAATATTGCAATTGTCTGACAAAAGTGAAAAATGTAAATTTCTAGTTTCAACCAAACATGCTAGAAATGCTCCAAATGAGCTAATTAGCTTATTGAGAGAATATTGCAATTGTCTGACAAAAGTGAAAAATGTAATTTTCTAATTTCAACCAAACATGCTAGAAATGCTCCAATTGAGCTAATTAGCTTATTGTGAGAATATTGCAATTGTCTGACAAAAGTGAAAAATGTAAATTTCCAATTTCAACCAAACATGCTAGAAATGCTCCAATTGAGCTAATTAGCTTATTGTGAGAATACTACAACCGTCTGACAAAACTGAAAAATGTAAATTTCCAATTTCAACAAAACATGCTAGATATGCTCCAATTGAGCTAATTAGCTTACTGTGAGAATATTGCAATTGTCTGACAAAAGTGAGAAATGTAAATTTCCAATTTCAACCAAACATGCTTGAAATGCTCTAATTGAGCTAATTAGCTTATTGAGAGAATATTGCAATTGTCAGACAAAACTGAAAAATGTAAATTTCCAATTTCAACCAAACATGCTAGAAATGCTCCAATTGAGCTAATTAGCTTATTGTGAGAATATTACAAACGTCTGACAACACTGAAAAATGTAAATTTCCAATTTCATCCAAACATGTTAGAAATGCTCCAATTGAGCTAATTAGCTTATTGTGAGAATATTGCAATTGTCTGACAAAAGTGAAAAATGTAAATTTCCAATTTCAACCAAACATGCTAGAAATGCTCCAATTGAGCTAATTAGCTTATTGAGAGAATATTGCAATTGTCTGACAAAACTGAAAAATGTAAATTTCCAATTTCAACCAAACATGCTAGAAATGCTCCAATTGAGCTAATTAGCTTATTGTGAGAATATTACAAACGTCTGACAACACTGAAAAATGTAAATTTCTAATTTCAACCAAACATGCTAGAAATGCTCCAATTAAGCTAATTAGCTTATTGAGAGAATATTGCAATTGTCTGACAAAAGTGAAAAATGTAATTTTCCAATTTCAACCAAACATGCTAGAAATGCTCCAATTGAGCTAATTAGCTTATTGTGAGAATATTGCAATTGTCTGACAAAAGTGAAAAATGTAAATTTCCAATTTCAACCAAACATGCTAGAAAAGCTCCAATTGAGCTAATTAGCTTATTGTGAGAATATTACAAACGTCTGACAACACTGAAAAATGTAAATTTCTAATTTCAACCAAACATGCTAGAAATGCTCCAATTGAGCTAATTAGCTTATTGTGAGAATATTACAAACGTCTGACAAAACTGAAAAATGTAAATTTCCAATTTCATCCAAACATGTTAGAAATGCTCCAATTGAGCTAATTAGCTTATTGTGAGAATATTGCAATTGTCTGACAAAAGTGAAAAATGTAAATTTCCAATTTCAACCAAACATGCTAGAAATGCTCCAATTGAGCTAATTAGCTTATTGTGAGAATATTACAAACGTCTGACAACACTGAAAAATGTAAATTTCTAATTTCAACCAAACATGCTAGAAATGCTCCAATTAAGCTAATTAGCTTATTGAGAGAATATTGCAATTGTCTGACAAAAGTGAAAAATGTAATTTTCCAATTTCAACCAAACATGCTAGAAATGCTCCAATTGAGCTAATTAGCTTATTGTGAGAATATTGCAATTGTCTGACAAAAGTGAAAAATGTAAATTTCCAATTTCAACCAAACATGCTAGAAAAGCTCCAATTGAGCTAATTAGCTTATTGTGAGAATATTACAAACGTCTGACAAAACTGAAAAATGTAAATTTCCAATTTCAACCAAACATGCTAGAAATGCTCCAATTGAGCTAATTAGCTCATTGTGAGAATATTGCAATTGTCTGACAAAAGTGAAAAATGTAAATTTCCAATTTCAACCAAACATGCTTGAAATGCTCTAATTGAGCTAATTAGCTTATTGAGAGAATATTGCAATTGTCAGACAAAACTGGAAAATGTAAATTTCCAATTTCAACCAAACATGCTAGAAATGCTCCAATTGAGCTAATTAGCTTATTGTGAGAATATTACAAACGTCTGACAAAATTGAAAAATGTAAATTTCCAATTTCAACCAAACATGCTAGAAATGCTCCAATTGAGCTAATTAGCTTATTGTGAGAATATTGCAATTGTCTGACAAAAGTGAAAAATGTAATTTTCCAATTTCAACCAAACATGCTAGAAATGCTCCAATTGAGCTAATTAGCTTATTGTGACAATATTACAAACGTCTGACAGAAGTGAAAAATGTAAATTTCCAATTTCAACCAAACATGCTAGAAATGCTCCAATTGAGCTAATTAGCTTATTGTGAGAATATTACAAACGTCTGACAACACTGGAAAATGTAAATTTCCAATTTCAGCCAAACATGCTTGAAATGCTCCAATTGAGCTAATTAGTTTATTGTGAGAATACTACAAACGTCTGACAAAACTGAAAAATGTAAATTTCCAATTTCAACCAAACATGCTAGAAATGCTCCAATTGAGCTAATTAGCTTATTGAGAGAATATTGCAATTGTCTGACAAAAGTGAAAAATGTAAATTTTCAATTTCAACCAAACATGCTAGAAATGCTCCAATTGAGCTAATTAGCTTATTGTGAGAATATTACAAACGTCTGACAACACTGAAAAATGTAAATTTCCAATTTCATCCAAACATGCTAGAAATGCTCCAATTGAGCTAATTAGCTTATTGTGAGAATATTGCAATTGTCTGACAAAAGTGAAAAATGTAAATTTCCAATTTCAACCAAACATGCTAGAAATGCTCAAATTGCGCAAATAAGCCTACTGTAAAAATTTTACAAACGTCTGACAAAACTGAAAAATGTAAATTTCCAATTTCAACCAAACATGCTAGAAATGCTCCAATTGAGATAATTAGCTTATTGTGAGAATATTACAAACGTCTGACAACACTGAAAAATGTAAATTTCTAATTTCAACCAAACATGCTAGAAATGCTCCAATTAAGCTAATTAGCTTATTGAGAAAATATTGCAAGTGTCTGACAAAAGTGAAAAATGTAACTTTCCAATTTCAACCAAACATGCTTGAAATGCTCTAATTGAGCTAATTAGCTTATTGTGAGAATATTACAAACGTCTGACAAAACTGAAAAATGTAAATTTCCAATTTCAACCAAACATGCTAGAAATGCTCCAATTGAGCTAATTAGCTCATTGTGAGAATATTGCAATTGTCTGACAAAAGTGAAAAATGTAAAGTTCCAATTTCAACCAAACATGCTTGAAATGCTCCAATTGAGCTAATTAGCTTATTGTGAGAATATTACAAACGTCTGACAAAATTGAAAAATGTAAATTTCCAATTTCAACCAAACATGCTAGAAATGCTCCAATTGAGCTAATTAGCTTATTGTGAGAATATTGCAATTGTCTGACAAAATTGAAAAATGTAATTTTCCAATTTCAACCAAACATGCTAGAAATGCTCCAATTGAGCTAATTAGCTTATTGTGACAATATTACAAACGTCTGACAAAAGTGAAAAATGTAAATTTCCAATTTCAACCAAACATGCTAGAAATGCTCCAATTGAGCTAATTAGCTTACTGTGAGAATATTGCAATTGTCTGACAACACTGAAAAATGTAAATTTCTAGTTTCAACCAAACATGCTAGAAATGCTCCAAATGAGCTAATTAGCTTATTGAGAGAATATTGCAATTGTCTGACAAAAGTGAAAAATGTAATTTTCCAATTTCAACCAAACATGCTAGAAATGCTCCAATTGAGCTAATTAGCTTATTGTGAGAATATTGCAATTGTCTGACAAAAGTGAAAAATGTAAATTTCCAATTTCAACCAAACATGCTAGAAATGCTCCAATTGAGCTAATTAGCTTATTGTGAGAATACTACAACCGTCTGACAAAACTGAAAAATGTAAATTTCCAATTTCAACCAAACATGCTAGAAATGCTCCAAATGAGCTAATTAGCTTATTGAGAGAATATTGCAATTGTCTGACAACACTGAAAAATGTAAATTTCTAGTTTCAACCAAACATGCTAGAAATGCTCCAAATGAGCTAATTAGCTTATTGAGAGAATATTGCAATTGTCTGACAAAAGTGAAAAATGTAATTTTCCAATTTCAACCAAACATGCTAGAAATGCTCCAATTGAGCTAATTAGCTTATTGTGAGAATATTGCAATTGTCTGACAAAGGTGAGAAATGTAAATTTCCAATTTCAACCAAACATGCTTGAAATGCTCTAATTGAGCTAATTAGCTTATTGAGAGAATATTGCAATTGTCAGACAAAACTGAAAAATGTAAATTTCCAATTTCAACCAAACATGCTAGAAATGCTCCAATTGAGCTAATTAGCTTATTGTGAGAATATTACAAACGTCTGACAACACTGAAAAATGTAAATTTCCAATTTCATCCAAACATGTTAGAAATGCTCCAATTGAGCTAATTAGCTTATTGTGAGAATATTGCAATTGTCTGACAAAAGTGAAAAATGTAAATTTCCAATTTCAACCAAACATGCTAGAAATGCTCCAATTGAGCTAATTAGCTTATTGTGAGAATATTACAAACGTCTGACAACACTGAAAAATGTAAATTTCTAATTTCAACCAAACATGCTAGAAATGCTCCAATTAAGCTAATTAGCTTATTGAGAGAATATTGCAATTGTTTGACAAAAGTGAAAAATGTAATTTTCCAATTTCAACCAAACATGCTAGAAATGCTCCAATTGAGCTAATTAGCTTATTGTGAGAATATTGCAATTGTCTGACAAAAGTGAAAAATGTAAATTTCCAATTTCAACCAAACATGCTAGAAAAGCTCCAATTGAGCTAATTAGCTTATTGTGAGAATATTACAAACGTCTGACAAAATTGAAAAATGTAAATTTCCAATTTTAACCAAACATGCTAGAAATGCTCCAATTGAGCTAATTAGCTTATTGTGAGAATATTACAAACGTCTGACAACACTGGAAAATGTAAATTTCCAATTTCAGCCAAACATGCTTGAAATGCTCCAATTGAGCTAATTAGTTTATTGTGAGAATACTACAAACGTCTGACAAAACTGAAAAATGTAAATTTCCAATTTCAACCAAACATGCTAGAAATGCTCCAATTGAGCTAATTAGCTTATTGAGAGAATATTGCAATTGTCTGACAAAAGTGAAAAATGTAAATTTTCAATTTCAACCAAACATGCTAGAAATGCTCCAATTGAGCTAATTAGCTTATTGTGAGAATATTACAAACGTCTGACAACACTGAAAAATGTAAATTTCCAATTTCATCCAAACATGCTAGAAATGCTCCAATTGAGCTAATTAGCTTATTGTGAGAATATTGCAATTGTCTGACAAAAGTGAAAAATGTAAATTTCCAATTTCAACCAAACATGCTAGAAATGCTCAAATTGCGCAAATAAGCCTACTGTAAAAATTTTACAAACGTCTGACAAAACTGAAAAATGTAAATTTCCAATTTCAACCAAACATGCTAGAAATGCTCCAATTGAGATAATTAGCTTATTGTGAGAGTATTACAAACGTCTGACAACACTGAAAAATGTAAATTTCTAATTTCAACCAAACATGCTAGAAATGCTCCAATTAAGCTAATTAGCTTATTGAGAGAATATTGCAAGTGTCTGACAAAAGTGAAAAATGTAATTTTCCAATTTCAACCAAACATGCTTGAAATGCTCTAATTGAGCTAATTAGCTTATTGTGAGAATATTACAAACGTCTGACAAAACTGAAAAATGTAAATTTCTAATTTCAACCAAACATGCTAGAAATGCTCCAATTGAGCTAATTACTCATTGTGAGAATATTGCAATTGTCTGACAAAAGTGAAAAATGTAAAGTTCCAATTTCAACCAAACATGCTTGAAATGCTCCAATTGAGCTAATTAGCTTATTGTGAGAATATTACAAACGTCTGACAAAATTGAAAAATGTAAATTTCCAATTTCAACCAAACATGCTAGAAATGCTCCAATTGAGCTAATTAGCTTATTGTGAGAATATTGCAATTGTCTGACAAAATTGAAAAATGTAATTTTCCAATTTCAACCAAACATGCTAGAAATGCTCCAATTGAGCTAATTAGCTTATTGTGACAATATTACAAACGTCTGACAAAAGTGAAAAATGTAAATTTCCAATTTCAACCAAACATGCTAGAAATGCTCCAATTGAGCTAATTAGCTTATTGTGAGAATATTGCAATTGTCTGACAACACTGAAAAATGTAAATTTCTAGTTTCAACCAAACATGCTAGAAATGCTCCAAATGAGCTAATTAGCTTATTGAGAGAATATTGCAATTGTCTGACAAAAGTGAAAAATGTAATTTTCCAATTTCAACCAAACATGCTAGAAATGCTCCAATTGAGCTAATTAGCTTATTGTGAGAATATTGCAATTGTCTGACAAAAGTGAAAAATGTAAATTTCCAATTTCAACCAAACATGCTAGAAATGCTCCAATTGAGCTAATTAGCTTATTGTGAGAATACTACAAACGTCTGACAAAACTGAAAAATGTAAATTTCCAATTTCAACAAAACATGCTAGATATGCTCCAATTGAGCTAATTAGCTTATTGTGAGAATATTGCAATTGTCTGACAAAAGTGAGAAATGTAAATTTCCAATTTCAACCAAACATGCTTGAAATGCTCTAATTGAGCTAATTAGCTTATTGAGAGAATATTGCAATTGTCAGACAAAACTGAAAAATGTAAATTTCCAATTTCAACCAAACATGCTAGAAATGCTCCAATTGAGCTAATTAGCTTATTGTGAGAATATTACAAACGTCTGACAACACTGAAAAATGTAAATTTCCAATTTCATCCAAACATGTTAGAAATGCTCCAATTGAGCTAATTAGCTTATTGTGAGAATATTGCAATTGTCTGACAAAATTGAAAAATGTAAATTTCCAATTTCAACCAAACATGCTAGAAATGCTCAAATTGCGCAAATAAGCCTACTGTAAAAATTTTACAAACGTCTGACAAAACTGAAAAATGTAAATTTCCAATTTCAACCAAACATGCTAGAAATGCTCCAATTGAGATAATTAGCTTATTGTGAGAATATTACAAACGTCTGACAACACTGAAAAATGTAAATTTCTAATTTCAACCAAACATGCTAGAAATGCTCCAATTAAGCTAATTAGCTTATTGAGAGAATATTGCAAGTGTCTGACAAAAGTGAAAAATGTAATTTTCCAATTTCAACCAAACATGCTTGAAATGCTCTAATTGAGCTAATTAGCTTATTGTGAGAATATTACAAACGTCTGACAAAACTGAAAAATGTAAATTTCCAATTTCAACCAAACATGCTAGAAATGCTCCAATTGAGCTAATTAGCTCATTGTGAGAATATTGCAATTGTCTGACAAAAGTGAAAAATGTAAAGTTCCAATTTCAACCAAACATGCTTGAAATGCTCCAATTGAGCTAATTAGCTTATTGTGAGAATATTACAAACGTCTGACAAAATTGAAAAATGTAAATTTCCAATTTCAACCAAACATGCTAGAAATGCTCCAATTGAGCTAATTAGCTTATTGTGAGAATATTGCAATTGTCTGACAAAATTGAAAAATGTAATTTTCCAATTTCAACCAAACATGCTAGAAATGCTCCAATTGAGCTAATTAGCTTATTGTGACAATATTACAAACGTCTGACAAAAGTGAAAAATGTAAATTTCCAATTTCAACCAAACATGCTAGAAATGCTCCAATTGAGCTAATTAGCTTATTGTGAGAATATTGCAATTGTCTGACAACACTGAAAAATGTAAATTTCTAGTTTCAACCAAACATGCTAGAAATGCTCCAAATGAGCTAATTAGCTTATTGAGAGAATATTGCAATTGTCTGACAAAAGTGAAAAATGTAATTTTCCAATTTCAACCAAACATGCTAGAAATGCTCCAATTGAGCTAATTAGCTTATTGTGAGAATATTGCAATTGTCTGACAAAAGTGAAAAATGTAAATTTCCAATTTCAACCAAACATGCTAGAAATGCTCCAATTGAGCTAATTAGCTTATTGTGAGAATACTACAACCGTCTGACAAAACTGAAAAATGTAAATTTCCAATTTCAACAAAACATGCTAGATATGCTCCAATTGAGCTAATTAGCTTATTGTGAGAATATTGCAATTGTCTGACAAAAGTGAGAAATGTAAATTTCCAATTTCAACCAAACATGCTTGAAATGCTCTAATTGAGCTAATTAGCTTATTGAGAGAATATTGCAATTGTCAGACAAAACTGAAAAATGTAAATTTCCAATTTCAACCAAACATGCTAGAAATGCTCCAATTGAGCTAATTAGCTTATTGTGAGAATATTACAAACGTCTGACAACACTGAAAAATGTAAATTTCCAATTTCATCCAAACATGTTAGAAATGCTCCAATTGAGCTAATTAGCTTATTGTGAGAATATTGCAATTGTCTGACAAAAGTGAAAAATGTAAATTTCCAATTTCAACCAAACATGCTAGAAATGCTCCAATTGAGCTAATTAGCTTATTGTGACAATATTACAAACGTCTGACAACACTGAAAAATGTAAATTTCCAATTTCAACCAAACATGCTAGAAATGCTCCAATTGAGCTAATTAGCTTATTGTGAGAATATTGCAATTGTCTGACAACACTGAAAAATGTAAATTTCTAGTTTCAACCAAACATGCTAGAAATGCTCCAAATGAGCTAATTAGCTTATTGAGAGAATATTGCAATTGTCTGACAAAAGTGAAAAATGTAATTTTCCAATTTCAACCAAACATGCTAGAAATGCTCCAATTGAGCTAATTAGCTTATTGTGAGAATATTGCAATTGTCTGACAAAAGTGAAAAATGTAAATTTCCAATTTCAACCAAACATGCTAGAAATGCTCCAATTGAGCTAATTAGCTTATTGTGAGAATACTACAACCGTCTGACAAAACTGAAAAATGTAAATTTCCAATTTCAACAAAACATGCTAGATATGCTCCAATTGAGCTAATTAGCTTATTGTGAGAATATTGCAATTGTCTGACAAAAGTGAGAAATGTAAATTTCCAATTTCAACCAAACATGCTTGAAATGCTCTAATTGAGCTAATTAGCTTATTGAGAGAATATTGCAATTGTCAGACAAAACTGAAAAATGTAAATTTCCAATTTCAACCAAACATGCTAGAAATGCTCCAATTGAGCTAATTAGCTTATTGTGAGAATATTACAAACGTCTGACAACACTGAAAAATGTAAATTTCCAATTTCATCCAAACATGTTAGAAATGCTCCAATTGAGCTAATTAGCTTATTGTGAGAATATTGCAATTGTCTGACAAAAGTGAAAAATGTAAATTTCCAATTTCAACCAAACATGCTAGAAATGCTCCAATTAAGCTAATTAGCTTATTGAGAGAATATTGCAATTGTTTGACAAAAGTGAAAAATGTAATTTTCCAATTTCAACCAAACATGCTAGAAATGCTCCAATTGAGCTAATTAGCTTATTGTGAGAATATTGCAATTGTCTGACAAAAGTGAAAAATGTAAATTTCCAATTTCAACCAAACATGCTAGAAAAGCTCCAATTGAGCTAATTAGCTTATTGTGAGAATATTACAAACGTCTGACAAAATTGAAAAATGTAAATTTCCAATTTCAACCAAACATGCTAGAAATGCTCCAATTGAGCTAATTAGCTTATTGTGAGAATATTACAAACGTCTGACAACACTGGAAAATGTAAATTTCCAATTTCAGCCAAACATGCTTGAAATGCTCCAATTGAGCTAATTAGTTTATTGTGAGAATACTACAAACGTCTGACAAAACTGAAAAATGTAAATTTCCAATTTCAACCAAACATGCTAGAAATGCTCCAATTGAGCTAATTAGCTTATTGAGAGAATATTGCAATTGTCTGACAAAAGTGAAAAATGTAAATTTTCAATTTCAACCAAACATGCTAGAAATGCTCCAATTGAGCTAATTAGCTTATTGTGAGAATATTACAAACGTCTGACAACACTGAAAAATGTAAATTTCCAATTTCATCCAAACATGCTAGAAATGCTCCAATTGAGCTAATTAGCTTATTGTGAGAATATTGCAATTGTCTGACAAAAGTGAAAAATGTAAATTTCCAATTTCAACCAAACATGCTAGAAATGCTCAAATTGCGCAAATAAGCCTACTGTAAAAATTTTACAAACGTCTGACAAAACTGAAAAATGTAAATTTCCAATTTCAACCAAACATGCTAGAAATGCTCCAATTGAGATAATTAGCTTATTGTGAGAGTATTACAAACGTCTGACAACACTGAAAAATGTAAATTTCTAATTTCAACCAAACATGCTAGAAATGCTCCAATTAAGCTAATTAGCTTATTGAGAGAATATTGCAAGTGTCTGACAAAAGTGAAAAATGTAATTTTCCAATTTCAACCAAACATGCTTGAAATGCTCTAATTGAGCTAATTAGCTTATTGTGAGAATATTACAAACGTCTGACAAAACTGAAAAATGTAAATTTCTAATTTCAACCAAACATGCTAGAAATGCTCCAATTGAGCTAATTAGCTCATTGTGAGAATATTGCAATTGTCTGACAAAAGTGAAAAATGTAAAGTTCCAATTTCAACCAAACATGCTTGAAATGCTCCAATTGAGCTAATTAGCTTATTGTGAGAATATTACAAACGTCTGACAAAATTGAAAAATGTAAATTTCCAATTTCAACCAAACATGCTAGAAATGCTCCAATTGAGCTAATTAGCTTATTGTGAGAATATTGCAATTGTCTGACAAAATTGAAAAATGTAATTTTCCAATTTCAACCAAACATGCTAGAAATGCTCCAATTGAGCTAATTAGCTTATTGTGACAATATTACAAACGTCTGACAAAAGTGAAAAATGTAAATTTCCAATTTCAACCAAACATGCTAGAAATGCTCCAATTGAGCTAATTAGCTTATTGTGAGAATATTGCAATTGTCTGACAACACTGAAAAATGTAAATTTCTAGTTTCAACCAAACATGCTAGAAATGCTCCAAAAGAGCTAATTAGCTTATTGAGAGAATATTGCAATTGTCTGACAAAAGTGAAAAATGTAATTTTCCAATTTCAACCAAACATGCTAGAAATGCTCCAATTGAGCTAATTAGCTTATTGTGAGAATATTGCAATTGTCTGACAAAAGTGAAAAATGTAAATTTCCAATTTCAACCAAACATGCTAGAAATGCTCCAATTGAGCTAATTAGCTTATTGTGAGAATACTACAAACGTCTGACAAAACTGAAAAATGTAAATTTCCAATTTCAACAAAACATGCTAGATATGCTCCAATTGAGCTAATTAGCTTATTGTGAGAAGATTGCAATTGTCTGACAAAAGTGAGAAATGTAAATTTCCAATTTCAACCAAACATGCTTGAAATGCTCTAATTGAGCTAATTAGCTTATTGAGAGAATATTGCAATTGTCAGACAAAACTGAAAAATGTAAATTTCCAATTTCAACCAAACATGCTAGAAATGCTCCAATTGAGCTAATTAGCTTATTGTGAGAATATTACAAACGTCTGACAACACTGAAAAATGTAAATTTCCAATTTCAACCAAACATGCTAGAAAAGCTCCAATTGAGCTAATTAGCTTATTGTGAGAATATTACAAACGTCTGACAAAATTGAAAAATGTAAATTTCCAATTTCAACCAAACATGCTAGAAATGCTCCAATTGAGCTAATTAGCTTATTGTGAGAATATTGCAATTGTCTGACAAAATTGAAAAATGTAATTTTCCAATTTCAACCAAACATGCTAGAAATGCTCCAATTGAGCTAATTAGCTTATTGTGACAATATTACAAACGTCTGACAAAAGTGAAAAATGTAAATTTCCAATTTCAACCAAACATGCTAGAAATGCTCCAATTGAGCTAATTAGCTTACTGTGAGAATATTGCAATTGTCTGACAACACTGAAAAATGTAAATTTCTAGTTTCAACCAAACATGCTAGAAATGCTCCAAATGAGCTAATTAGCTTATTGAGAGAATATTGCAATTGTCTGACAAAAGTGAAAAATGTAATTTTCCAATTTCAACCAAACATGCTAGAAATGCTCCAATTGAGCTAATTAGCTTATTGTGAGAATATTGCAATTGTCTGACAAAAGTGAAAAATGTAAATTTCCAATTTCAACCAAACATGCTAGAAATGCTCCAATTGAGCTAATTAGCTTATTGTGAGAATACTACAACCGTCTGACAAAACTGAAAAATGTAAATTTCCAATTTCAACAAAACATGCTAGATATGCTCCAATTGAGCTAATTAGCTTATTGTGAGAATATTGCAATTGTCTGACAAAGGTGAGAAATGTAAATTTCCAATTTCAACCAAACATGCTTGAAATGCTCTAATTGAGCTAATTAGCTTATTGAGAGAATATTGCAATTGTCAGACAAAACTGAAAAATGTAAATTTCCAATTTCAACCAAACATGCTAGAAATGCTCCAATTGAGCTAATTAGCTTATTGTGAGAATATTACAAACGTCTGACAACACTGAAAAATGTAAATTTCCAATTTCATCCAAACATGTTAGAAATGCTCCAATTGAGCTAATTAGCTTATTGTGAGAATATTGCAATTGTCTGACAAAAGTGAAAAATGTAAATTTCCAATTTCAACCAAACATGCTAGAAATGCTCCAATTGAGCTAATTAGCTTATTGTGAGAATATTACAAACGTCTGACAACACTGAAAAATGTAAATTTCTAATTTCAACCAAACATGCTAGAAATGCTCCAATTAAGCTAATTAGCTTATTGAGAGAATATTGCAATTGTTTGACAAAAGTGAAAAATGTAATTTTCCAATTTCAACCAAACATGCTAGAAATGCTCCAATTGAGCTAATTAGCTTATTGTGAGAATATTGCAATTGTCTGACAAAAGTGAAAAATGTAAATTTCCAATTTCAACCAAACATGCTAGAAAAGCTCCAATTGAGCTAATTAGCTTATTGTGAGAATATTACAAACGTCTGACAAAATTGAAAAATGTAAATTTCCAATTTTAACCAAACATGCTAGAAATGCTCCAATTGAGCTAATTAGCTTATTGTGAGAATATTACAAACGTCTGACAACACTGGAAAATGTAAATTTCCAATTTCAGCCAAACATGCTTGAAATGCTCCAATTGAGCTAATTAGTTTATTGTGAGAATACTACAAACGTCTGACAAAACTGAAAAATGTAAATTTCCAATTTCAACCAAACATGCTAGAAATGCTCCAATTGAGCTAATTAGCTTATTGAGAGAATATTGCAATTGTCTGACAAAAGTGAAAAATGTAAATTTTCAATTTCAACCAAACATGCTAGAAATGCTCCAATTGAGCTAATTAGCTTATTGTGAGAATATTACAAACGTCTGACAACACTGAAAAATGTAAATTTCCAATTTCATCCAAACATGCTAGAAATGCTCCAATTGAGCTAATTAGCTTATTGTGAGAATATTGCAATTGTCTGACAAAAGTGAAAAATGTAAATTTCCAATTTCAACCAAACATGCTAGAAATGCTCAAATTGCGCAAATAAGCCTACTGTAAAAATTTTACAAACGTCTGACAAAACTGAAAAATGTAAATTTCCAATTTCAACCAAACATGCTAGAAATGCTCCAATTGAGATAATTAGCTTATTGTGAGAGTATTACAAACGTCTGACAACACTGAAAAATGTAAATTTCTAATTTCAACCAAACATGCTAGAAATGCTCCAATTAAGCTAATTAGCTTATTGAGAGAATATTGCAAGTGTCTGACAAAAGTGAAAAATGTAATTTTCCAATTTCAACCAAACATGCTTGAAATGCTCTAATTGAGCTAATTAGCTTATTGTGAGAATATTACAAACGTCTGACAAAACTGAAAAATGTAAATTTCTAATTTCAACCAAACATGCTAGAAATGCTCCAATTGAGCTAATTACTCATTGTGAGAATATTGCAATTGTCTGACAAAAGTGAAAAATGTAAAGTTCCAATTTCAACCAAACATGCTTGAAATGCTCCAATTGAGCTAATTAGCTTATTGTGAGAATATTACAAACGTCTGACAAAATTGAAAAATGTAAATTTCCAATTTCAACCAAACATGCTAGAAATGCTCCAATTGAGCTAATTAGCTTATTGTGAGAATATTGCAATTGTCTGACAAAATTGAAAAATGTAATTTTCCAATTTCAACCAAACATGCTAGAAATGCTCCAATTGAGCTAATTAGCTTATTGTGACAATATTACAAACGTCTGACAAAAGTGAAAAATGTAAATTTCCAATTTCAACCAAACATGCTAGAAATGCTCCAATTGAGCTAATTAGCTTATTGTGAGAATATTGCAATTGTCTGACAACACTGAAAAATGTAAATTTCTAGTTTCAACCAAACATGCTAGAAATGCTCCAAATGAGCTAATTAGCTTATTGAGAGAATATTGCAATTGTCTGACAAAAGTGAAAAATGTAATTTTCCAATTTCAACCAAACATGCTAGAAATGCTCCAATTGAGCTAATTAGCTTATTGTGAGAATATTGCAATTGTCTGACAAAAGTGAAAAATGTAAATTTCCAATTTCAACCAAACATGCTAGAAATGCTCCAATTGAGCTAATTAGCTTATTGTGAGAATACTACAAACGTCTGACAAAACTGAAAAATGTAAATTTCCAATTTCAACAAAACATGCTAGATATGCTCCAATTGAGCTAATTAGCTTATTGTGAGAATATTGCAATTGTCTGACAAAAGTGAGAAATGTAAATTTCCAATTTCAACCAAACATGCTTGAAATGCTCTAATTGAGCTAATTAGCTTATTGAGAGAATATTGCAATTGTCAGACAAAACTGAAAAATGTAAATTTCCAATTTCAACCAAACATGCTAGAAATGCTCCAATTGAGCTAATTAGCTTATTGTGAGAATATTACAAACGTCTGACAACACTGAAAAATGTAAATTTCCAATTTCATCCAAACATGTTAGAAATGCTCCAATTGAGCTAATTAGCTTATTGTGAGAATATTGCAATTGTCTGACAAAATTGAAAAATGTAAATTTCCAATTTCAACCAAACATGCTAGAAATGCTCAAATTGCGCAAATAAGCCTACTGTAAAAATTTTACAAACGTCTGACAAAACTGAAAAATGTAAATTTCCAATTTCAACCAAACATGCTAGAAATGCTCCAATTGAGATAATTAGCTTATTGTGAGAATATTACAAACGTCTGACAACACTGAAAAATGTAAATTTCTAATTTCAACCAAACATGCTAGAAATGCTCCAATTAAGCTAATTAGCTTATTGAGAGAATATTGCAAGTGTCTGACAAAAGTGAAAAATGTAATTTTCCAATTTCAACCAAACATGCTTGAAATGCTCTAATTGAGCTAATTAGCTTATTGTGAGAATATTACAAACGTCTGACAAAACTGAAAAATGTAAATTTCCAATTTCAACCAAACATGCTAGAAATGCTCCAATTGAGCTAATTAGCTCATTGTGAGAATATTGCAATTGTCTGACAAAAGTGAAAAATGTAAAGTTCCAATTTCAACCAAACATGCTTGAAATGCTCCAATTGAGCTAATTAGCTTATTGTGAGAATATTACAAACGTCTGACAAAATTGAAAAATGTAAATTTCCAATTTCAACCAAACATGCTAGAAATGCTCCAATTGAGCTAATTAGCTTATTGTGAGAATATTGCAATTGTCTGACAAAATTGAAAAATGTAATTTTCCAATTTCAACCAAACATGCTAGAAATGCTCCAATTGAGCTAATTAGCTTATTGTGACAATATTACAAACGTCTGACAAAAGTGAAAAATGTAAATTTCCAATTTCAACCAAACATGCTAGAAATGCTCCAATTGAGCTAATTAGCTTATTGTGAGAATATTGCAATTGTCTGACAACACTGAAAAATGTAAATTTCTAGTTTCAACCAAACATGCTAGAAATGCTCCAAATGAGCTAATTAGCTTATTGAGAGAATATTGCAATTGTCTGACAAAAGTGAAAAATGTAATTTTCCAATTTCAACCAAACATGCTAGAAATGCTCCAATTGAGCTAATTAGCTTATTGTGAGAATATTGCAATTGTCTGACAAAAGTGAAAAATGTAAATTTCCAATTTCAACCAAACATGCTAGAAATGCTCCAATTGAGCTAATTAGCTTATTGTGAGAATACTACAACCGTCTGACAAAACTGAAAAATGTAAATTTCCAATTTCAACAAAACATGCTAGATATGCTCCAATTGAGCTAATTAGCTTATTGTGAGAATATTGCAATTGTCTGACAAAAGTGAGAAATGTAAATTTCCAATTTCAACCAAACATGCTTGAAATGCTCTAATTGAGCTAATTAGCTTATTGAGAGAATATTGCAATTGTCAGACAAAACTGAAAAATGTAAATTTCCAATTTCAACCAAACATGCTAGAAATGCTCCAATTGAGCTAATTAGCTTATTGTGAGAATATTACAAACGTCTGACAACACTGAAAAATGTAAATTTCCAATTTCATCCAAACATGTTAGAAATGCTCCAATTGAGCTAATTAGCTTATTGTGAGAATATTGCAATTGTCTGACAAAAGTGAAAAATGTAAATTTCCAATTTCAACCAAACATGCTAGAAATGCTCCAATTGAGCTAATTAGCTTATTGTGACAATATTACAAACGTCTGACAACACTGAAAAATGTAAATTTCCAATTTCAACCAAACATGCTAGAAATGCTCCAATTGAGCTAATTAGCTTATTGTGAGAATATTGCAATTGTCTGACAACACTGAAAAATGTAAATTTCTAGTTTCAACCAAACATGCTAGAAATGCTCCAAATGAGCTAATTAGCTTATTGAGAGAATATTGCAATTGTCTGACAAAAGTGAAAAATGTAATTTTCCAATTTCAACCAAACATGCTAGAAATGCTCCAATTGAGCTAATTAGCTTATTGTGAGAATATTGCAATTGTCTGACAAAAGTGAAAAATGTAAATTTCCAATTTCAACCAAACATGCTAGAAATGCTCCAATTGAGCTAATTAGCTTATTGTGAGAATACTACAACCGTCTGACAAAACTGAAAAATGTAAATTTCCAATTTCAACAAAACATGCTAGATATGCTCCAATTGAGCTAATTAGCTTATTGTGAGAATATTGCAATTGTCTGACAAAAGTGAGAAATGTAAATTTCCAATTTCAACCAAACATGCTTGAAATGCTCTAATTGAGCTAATTAGCTTATTGAGAGAATATTGCAATTGTCAGACAAAACTGAAAAATGTAAATTTCCAATTTCAACCAAACATGCTAGAAATGCTCCAATTGAGCTAATTAGCTTATTGTGAGAATATTACAAACGTCTGACAACACTGAAAAATGTAAATTTCCAATTTCATCCAAACATGTTAGAAATGCTCCAATTGAGCTAATTAGCTTATTGTGAGAATATTGCAATTGTCTGACAAAAGTGAAAAATGTAAATTTCCAATTTCAACCAAACATGCTAGAAATGCTCCAATTAAGCTAATTAGCTTATTGAGAGAATATTGCAATTGTTTGACAAAAGTGAAAAATGTAATTTTCCAATTTCAACCAAACATGCTAGAAATGCTCCAATTGAGCTAATTAGCTTATTGTGAGAATATTGCAATTGTCTGACAAAAGTGAAAAATGTAAATTTCCAATTTCAACCAAACATGCTAGAAAAGCTCCAATTGAGCTAATTAGCTTATTGTGAGAATATTACAAACGTCTGACAAAATTGAAAAATGTAAATTTCCAATTTCAACCAAACATGCTAGAAATGCTCCAATTGAGCTAATTAGCTTATTGTGAGAATATTACAAACGTCTGACAACACTGGAAAATGTAAATTTCCAATTTCAGCCAAACATGCTTGAAATGCTCCAATTGAGCTAATTAGTTTATTGTGAGAATACTACAAACGTCTGACAAAACTGAAAAATGTAAATTTCCAATTTCAACCAAACATGCTAGAAATGCTCCAATTGAGCTAATTAGCTTATTGAGAGAATATTGCAATTGTCTGACAAAAGTGAAAAATGTAAATTTTCAATTTCAACCAAACATGCTAGAAATGCTCCAATTGAGCTAATTAGCTTATTGTGAGAATATTACAAACGTCTGACAACACTGAAAAATGTAAATTTCCAATTTCATCCAAACATGCTAGAAATGCTCCAATTGAGCTAATTAGCTTATTGTGAGAATATTGCAATTGTCTGACAAAAGTGAAAAATGTAAATTTCCAATTTCAACCAAACATGCTAGAAATGCTCAAATTGCGCAAATAAGCCTACTGTAAAAATTTTACAAACGTCTGACAAAACTGAAAAATGTAAATTTCCAATTTCAACCAAACATGCTAGAAATGCTCCAATTGAGATAATTAGCTTATTGTGAGAGTATTACAAACGTCTGACAACACTGAAAAATGTAAATTTCTAATTTCAACCAAACATGCTAGAAATGCTCCAATTAAGCTAATTAGCTTATTGAGAGAATATTGCAAGTGTCTGACAAAAGTGAAAAATGTAATTTTCCAATTTCAACCAAACATGCTTGAAATGCTCTAATTGAGCTAATTAGCTTATTGTGAGAATATTACAAACGTCTGACAAAACTGAAAAATGTAAATTTCTAATTTCAACCAAACATGCTAGAAATGCTCCAATTGAGCTAATTAGCTCATTGTGAGAATATTGCAATTGTCTGACAAAAGTGAAAAATGTAAAGTTCCAATTTCAACCAAACATGCTTGAAATGCTCCAATTGAGCTAATTAGCTTATTGTGAGAATATTACAAACGTCTGACAAAATTGAAAAATGTAAATTTCCAATTTCAACCAAACATGCTAGAAATGCTCCAATTGAGCTAATTAGCTTATTGTGAGAATATTGCAATTGTCTGACAAAATTGAAAAATGTAATTTTCCAATTTCAACCAAACATGCTAGAAATGCTCCAATTGAGCTAATTAGCTTATTGTGACAATATTACAAACGTCTGACAAAAGTGAAAAATGTAAATTTCCAATTTCAACCAAACATGCTAGAAATGCTCCAATTGAGCTAATTAGCTTATTGTGAGAATATTGCAATTGTCTGACAACACTGAAAAATGTAAATTTCTAGTTTCAACCAAACATGCTAGAAATGCTCCAAAAGAGCTAATTAGCTTATTGAGAGAATATTGCAATTGTCTGACAAAAGTGAAAAATGTAATTTTCCAATTTCAACCAAACATGCTAGAAATGCTCCAATTGAGCTAATTAGCTTATTGTGAGAATATTGCAATTGTCTGACAAAAGTGAAAAATGTAAATTTCCAATTTCAACCAAACATGCTAGAAATGCTCCAATTGAGCTAATTAGCTTATTGTGAGAATACTACAAACGTCTGACAAAACTGAAAAATGTAAATTTCCAATTTCAACAAAACATGCTAGATATGCTCCAATTGAGCTAATTAGCTTATTGTGAGAAGATTGCAATTGTCTGACAAAAGTGAGAAATGTAAATTTCCAATTTCAACCAAACATGCTTGAAATGCTCTAATTGAGCTAATTAGCTTATTGAGAGAATATTGCAATTGTCAGACAAAACTGAAAAATGTAAATTTCCAATTTCAACCAAACATGCTAGAAATGCTCCAATTGAGCTAATTAGCTTATTGTGAGAATATTACAAACGTCTGACAACACTGAAAAATGTAAATTTCCAATTTCAACCAAACATGCTAGAAAAGCTCCAATTGAGCTAATTAGCTTATTGTGAGAATATTACAAACGTCTGACAAAATTGAAAAATGTAAATTTCCAATTTTAACCAAACATGCTAGAAATGCTCCAATTGAGCTAATTAGCTTATTGTGAGAATATTACAAACGTCTGACAACACTGGAAAATGTAAATTTCCAATTTCAGCCAAACATGCTTGAAATGCTCCAATTGAGCTAATTAGTTTATTGTGAGAATACTACAAACGTCTGACAAAACTGAAAAATGTAAATTTCCAATTTCAACCAAACATGCTAGAAATGCTCCAATTGAGCTAATTAGCTTATTGAGAGAATATTGCAATTGTCTGACAAAAGTGAAAAATGTAATTTTCCAATTTCAACCAAACATGCTAGAAATGCTCCAATTGAGCTAATTAGCTTATTGTGAGAATATTGCAATTGTCTGACAAAAGTGAAAAATGTAAATTTCCAATTTCAACCAAACATGCTAGAAAAGCTCCAATTGAGCTAATTAGCTTATTGTGAGAATATTACAAACGTCTGACAAAACTGAAAAATGTAAATTTCCAATTTCAACCAAACATGCTAGAAATGCTCCAATTGAGCTAATTAGCTCCTTGTGAGAATATTGCAATTGTCTGACAAAAGTGAAAAATGTAAATTTCCAATTTCAACCAACCATGCTTGAAATGCTCTAATTGAGCTAATTAGCTTATTGAGAGAATATTGCAATTGTCAGACAAAACTGGAAAATGTAAATTTCCAATTTCAACCAAACATGCTAGAAATGCTCCAATTGAGCTAATTAGCTTATTGTGAGAATATTACAAACGTCTGACAAAATTGAAAAATGTAAATTTCCAATTTCAACCAAACATGCTAGAAATGCTCCAATTGAGCTAATTAGCTTATTGTGAGAATATTGCAATTGTCTGACAAAAGTGAAAAATGTAACTTTCCAATTTCAACCAAACATGCTAGAAATGCTCCAATTGAGCTAATTAGCTTATTGTGACAATATTACAAACGTCTGACAAAAGTGAAAAATGTAAATTTCCAATTTCAACCAAACATGCTAGAAATGCTCCAATTGAGCTAATTAGCTTATTGTGAGAATATT
This sequence comes from Watersipora subatra, assembly GCF_963576615.1. Classification (NCBI taxonomy): domain Eukaryota; kingdom Metazoa; phylum Bryozoa; class Gymnolaemata; order Cheilostomatida; family Watersiporidae; genus Watersipora; species Watersipora subatra. The sequence goes on along the minus strand of NW_027045342.1, from coordinate 170,603 downwards.
ACAAACGTCTGACAAAAGTGAAAAATGTAAATTTCCAATTTCAGCCAAACATGCTTGAAATGCTCCAATTGAGCTAATTAGTTTATTGTGAGAATACTACAAACGTCTGACAAAACTGAAAAATGTAAATTTCCAATTTCAACCAAACATGCTAGAAATGCTCCAATTGAGCTAATTAGCTTATTGAGAGAATATTGCAATTGTCTGACAAAAGTGAAAAATGTAAATTTTCAATTTCAACCAAACATGCTAGAAATGCTCCAATTGAGCTAATTAGCTTATTGTGAGAATATTACAAACGTCTGACAACACTGAAAAATGTAAATTTCCAATTTCATCCAAACATGCTAGAAATGCTCCAATTGAGCTAATTAGCTTATTGTGAGAATATTGCAATTGTCTGACAAAAGTGAAAAATGTAAATTTCCAATTTCAACCAAACATGCTAGAAATGCTCAAATTGCGCAAATAAGCCTACTGTAAAAATTTTACAAACGTCTGACAAAACTGAAAAATGTAAATTTCCAATTTCAACCAAACATGCTAGAAATGCTCCAATTGAGATAATTAGCTTATTGTGAGAATATTACAAACGTCTGACAACACTGAAAAATGTAAATTTCCAATTTCATCCAAACATGCTAGAAATGCTCCAATTGAGCTAATTAGCTTATTGAGAGAATATTGCAATTGTCTGACAAAAGTGAAAAATGTAAATTTTCAATTTCAACCAAACATGCTAGAAATGCTCCAATTGAGCTAATTAGCTTATTGTGAGAATATTACAAACGTCTGACAACACTGAAAAATGTAAATTTCCAATTTCATCCAAACATGCTAGAAATGCTCCAATTAAGCTAATTAGCTTATTGAGAGAATATTGCAATTGTCTGACAAAAGTGAAAAATGTAATTTTCCAATTTCAACCAAACATGCTTAAAATGCTCTAATTGAGCTAATTAGCTTATTGTGAGAATATTACAAACGTCTGACAAAACTGAAAAATGTAAATTTCCAATTTCAACCAAACATGCTAGAAATGCTCCAATTGAGCTAATTAGCTCATTGTGAGAATATTGCAATTGTCTGACAAAAGTGAAAAATGTAAATTTCCAATTTCAACCAAACATGCTTGAAATGCTCCAATTGAGCTAATTAGCTTATTGTGAGAATATTACAAACGTCTGACAAAATTGAAAAATGTAAATTTCCAATTTCAACCAAACATGCTAGAAATGCTCCAATTGAGCTAATTAGCTTATTGTGAGAATATTGCAATTGTCTGACAAAATTGAAAAATGTAATTTTCCAATTTCAACCAAACATGCTAGAAATGCTCCAATTGAGCTAATTAGCTTATTGTGAGAATATTACAAACGTCTGACAACACTGAAAAATGTAAATTTCTAGTTTCAACCAAACATGCTAGAAATGCTCCAAGTGAGCTAATTAGCTTATTGAGAGAATATTGCAATTGTCTGACAAAAGTGAAAAATGTAAAATTCCAATTTCAACCAAACATGCTAGAAATGTTCCAATTGAGCTAATTAGCTTATTGTGAGAATATTGCAATTGTCTGACAAAAGTGAAAAATGTAAATTTCCAATTTCAACCAAACATGCTAGAAATGCTCCAATTGAGCTAATTAGCTTATTGAGAGAATATTGCAATTGTCTGACAAAAGTGAAAAATGTAAATTTTCAATTTCAACCAAACATGCTAGAAATGCTCCAATTGAGCTAATTAGCTTATTGTGAGAATATTGCAATTGTCTGACAAAAGTGAAAAATGTAAATTTCCAATTTCAACCAAACATGCTAGAAATGCTCAAAATGCGCAAATAAGCCTACTGTAAGAATTTTACAAACGTCTGACAAAACTGAAAAATGTAAATTTCCAATTTCAACCAAACATGCTAGAAATGCTCCAATTGAGCTAATTAGCTTATTGTGAGAATATTACAAACGTCTGACAACACTGAAAAATGTAAATTTCTAATTTCAACCAAACATGCTAGAATTGCTCCAATTTAGCTAATTAGCTTATTGAGAGAATATTGCAATTGTCTGACAAAAGTGAAAAATGTAATTTTCCAATTTCAACCAAACATGCTAGAAATGCTCCAATTGAGCTAATTAGCTTATTGTGAGAATATTGCAATTGTCTGACAAAAGTGAAAAATGTAAATTTCCAATTTCAACCAAACATGCTAGAAATGCTCCAATTGAGCTAATTAGCTTATTGTGAGAATATTACAAACGTCTGACAACACTGAAAAATGTAAATTTCCAATTTCATCCAAACATGCTAGAAATGCTCCAATTGAGCTAATTAGCTTATTGTGAGAATATTGCAATTGTCTGACAAAAGTGAAAAATGTAAATTTCCAATTTCAACCAAACATGCTAGAAATGCTCAAATTGCGCAAATAAGCCTACTGTAAAAATTTTACAAACGTCTGACAAAACTGAAAAATGTAAATTTCCAATTTCAGCTAAACATGCTAGAAATGCTCCAATTGAGCTAATTAGCTTATTGTGAGAATATTACAAACGTCTGACAACACTGAAAAATGTAAATTTCCAATTTCATCCAAACATGTTAGAAATGTTCCAATTGAGCTAATTAGCTTATTGTGAGAATATTGCAATTGTCTGACAAAAGTGAAAAATGTAAATTTCCAATTTCAACCAAACATGCTAGAAATGCTCAAATTGCGCAAATAAGCCTACTGTAAGAATTTTACAAACGTCTGACAAAACTGAAAAATGTAAATTTCCAATTTCAACCAAACATGCTAGAAATGCTCCAATTGAGCTAATTAGCTTATTGTGAGAATATTACAAACGTCTGACAACACTGAAAAATGTAAATTTCTAATTTCAACCAAACATGCTAGAAATGCTCCAATTAAGCTAATTAGCTTATTGAGAGAATATTGCAATTGTCTGACAAAAGTGAAAAATGTAATTTTCCAATTTCAACCAAACATGCTAGAAATGCTCCAATTGAGCTAATTAGCTTATTGTGAGAATATTGCAATTGTCTGACAAAAGTGAAAAATGTAAATTTCCAATTTCAACCAAACATGCTAGAAAAGCTCCAATTGAGCTAATTAGCTTATTGTGAGAATATTACAAACGTCTGACAAAACTGAAAAATGTAAATTTCCAATTTCAACCAAACATGCTAGAAATGCTCCAATTGAGCTAATTAGCTCCTTGTGAGAATATTGCAATTGTCTGACAAAAGTGAAAAATGTAAATTTCCAATTTCAACCAAACATGCTTGAAATGCTCTAATTGAGCTAATTAGCTTATTGAGAGAATATTGCAATTGTCAGACAAAACTGGAAAATGTAAATTTCCAATTTCAACCAAACATGCTAGAAATGCTCCAATTGAGCTAATTAGCTTATTGTGAGAATATTACAAACGTCTGACAAAATTGAAAAATGTAAATTTCCAATTTCAACCAAACATGCTAGAAATGCTCCAATTGAGCTAATTAGCTTATTGTGAGAATATTGCAATTGTCTGACAAAAGTGAAAAATGTAATTTTCCAATTTCAACCAAACATGCTAGAAATGCTCCAATTGAGCTAATTAGCTTATTGTGACAATATTACAAACGTCTGACAAAAGTGAAAAATGTAAAATTCCAATTTCAACCAAACATGCTAGAAATGCTCCAATTGAGCTAATTAGCTTATTGTGAGAATATTACAAACGTCTGACAACACTGAAAAATGTAAATTTCCAATTTCAGCCAAACATGCTTGAAATGCTCCAATTGAGCTAATTAGTTTATTGTGAGAATACTACAAACGTCTGACAAAACTGAAAAATGTAAATTTCCAATTTCAACCAAACATGCTAGAAATGCTCCAATTGAGCTAATTAGCTTATTGAGAGAATATTGCAATTGTCTGACAAAAGTGAAAAATGTAAATTTTCAATTTCAACCAAACATGCTAGAAATGCTCCAATTGAGCTAATTAGCTTATTGTGAGAATATCACAAACGTCTGACAACACTGAAAAATGTAAATTTCCAATTTCATCCAAACATGCTAGAAATGCTCCAATTGAGCTAATTAGCTTATTGTGAGAATATTGCAATTGTCTGACAAAAGTGAAAAATGTAAATTTCCAATTTCAACCAAACATGCTAGAAATGCTCAAATTGCGCAAATAAGCCTACTGTAAAAATTTTACAAACGTCTGACAAAACTGAAAAATGTAAATTTCCAATTTCAACCAAACATGCTAGAAATGCTCCAATTGAGATAATTAGCTTATTGTGAGAATATTACAAACGTCTGACAACACTGAAAAATGTAAATTTCTAATTTCAACCAAACATGCTAGAAATGCTCCAATTAAGCTAATTAGCTTATTGAGAGAATATTGCAATTGTCTGACAAAAGTGAAAAATGTAATTTTCCAATTTCAACCAAACATGCTTGAAATGCTCTAATTGAGCTAATTAGCTTATTGTGAGAATATTACAAACGTCTGACAAAACTGAAAAATGTAAATTTCCAATTTCAACCAAACATGCTAGAAATGCTCCAATTGAGCTAATTAGCTCATTGTGAGAATATTGCAATTGTCTGACAAAAGTGAAAAATGTAAATTTCCAATTTCAACCAAACATGCTTGAAATGCTCCAATTGAGCTAATTAGCTTATTGTGAGAATATTACAAACGTCTGACAAAATTGAAAAATGTAAATTTCCAATTTCAACCAAACATGCTAGAAATGCTCCAATTGAGCTAATTAGCTTATTGTGAGAATATTGCAATTGTCTGACAAAATTGAAAAATGTAATTTTCCAATTTCAACCAAACATGCTAGAAATGCTCCAATTGAGCTAATTAGCTTATTGTGACAATATTACAAATGTCTGACAAAAGTGAAAAATGTAAATTTCCAATTTCAACCAAACATGCTAGAAATGCTCCAATTGAGCTAATTAGCTTATTGTGAGAATATTACAAACGTCTGACAACACTGAAAAATGTAAATTTCTAGTTTCAACCAAACATGCTAGAAATGCTCCAAATGAGCTAATTAGCTTATTGAGAGAATATTGCAATTGTCTGACAAAAGTGAAAAATGTAAAATTCCAATTTCAACCAAACATGCTAGAAATGTTCCAATTGAGCTAATTAGCTTATTGTGAGAATATTGCAATTGTCTGACAAAAGTGAAAAATGTAAATTTCCAGATTCAACCAAACATGCTAGAAATGCTCCAATTGAGCTAATTAGCTTATTGAGAGAATATTGCAATTGTCTGACAAAAGTGAAAAATGTAAATTTTCAATTTCAACCAAACATGCTAGAAATGCTCCAATTGAGCTAATTAGCTTATTGTGAGAATATTGCAATTGTCTGACAAAAGTGAAAATTGTAAATTTCCAATTTCAACCAAACATGCTAGAAATGCTCCAATTGAGCTAATTAGCTTATTGTGAGAATATTACAAACGTCTGACAACACTGAAAAATTTAAATTTGTAATTTCAACCAAACATGCTAGAATTGCTCCAATTAAGCTAATTAGCTTATTGAGAGAATATTGCAATTGTCTGACAAAAGTGAAAAATGTAATTTTCCAATTTCAACCAAACATGCTAGAAATGCTCCAATTGAGCTAATTAGCTTATTGTGAGAATATTGCAATTGTCTGACAAAAGTGAAAAATGTAAATTTCCAATTTCAACCAAACATGCTAGAAATGCTCCAATTGAGCTAATTAGCTTATTGTGAGAATACTACAAACGTCTGACAAAACTGAAAAATGTAAATTTCCAATTTCAACAAAACATGCTAGATATGCTCCAATTGAGCTAATTAGCTTATTGTGAGAATATTGCAATTGTCTGACAAAAGTGAGAAATGTAAATTTCCAATTTCAACCAAACATGCTAGAAATGCTCCAATTGAGCTAATTAGCTTATTGTGAGAATATTACAAACGTCTGACAACACTGAAAAATGTAAATTTCCAATTTCAACCAAACATGCTAGAAATGCTCCAATTGAGATAATTAGCTTATTGTGAGAATATTACAAACGTCTGACAACACTGAAAAATGTAAATTTCCAATTTCAACCAAACATGCTAGAAATGCTCCAATTGAGCTAATTAGCTTATTGTGAGAATATTACAAACGTCTGACAACAATGAAAAATGTAAATTTCCAATTTCAACCAAACATGCTAGAAATGCTCCAATTGAGCTAATTAGCTTATTGTGAGAATACTACAAACGTCTGACAAAACTGAAAAATGTAAATTTCCAATTTCAACAAAACATGCTAGATATGCTCCAATTGAGCTAATTAGCTTATTGTGAGAATATTGCAATTGTCTGACAAAAGTGAGAAATGTAAATTTCCAATTTCAACCAAACATGCTTGAAATGCTCTAATTGAGCTAATTAGCTTATTGAGAGAATATTGCAATTGTCAGACAAAACTGAAAAATGTAAATTTCCAATTTCAACCAAACATGCTAGAAATGCTCCAATTGAGCTAATTAGCTTATTGTGAGAATATTACAAACGTCTGACAAAATTGAAAAATGTAAATTTCCAATTTCAACCAAACATGCTAGAAATGCTCCAATTGAGCTAATTAGCTTATTGTGAGAATATTGCAATTGTCTGACAAAAGTGAAAAATGTAATTTTCCAATTTCAACCAAACATGCTAGAAATGCTCCAATTGAGCTAATTAGCTTATTGTGACAGTATTACAAACGTCTGACAAAAGTGAAAAATGTAAATTTTCAATTTCAACCAAACATGCTAGAAATGCTCCAATTGAGCTAATTAGCTTATTGTGAGAATATTACAAACGTCTGACAACACTGAAAAATGTAAATTTCTAATTTCAACCAAACATGCTAGAAATGCTCCAAATGAGCTAATTAGCTTATTGAGAGAATATTGCAATTGTCTGACAAAAGTGAAAAATGTAAATTTCCAATTTCAACCAAACATGCTAGAAATGTTCCAATTGAGCTAATTAGCTTATTGTGAGAATATTGCAATTGTCTGACAAAAGTGAAAAATGTAAATTTCCAATTTCAACCAAACATGCTAGAAATGCTCCAATTGAGCTAATTAGCTTATTGTGAGAATACTACAAACGTCTGACAAAACTGAAAAATGTAAATTTCCAATTTCAACCAAACATGCTAGAAATGCTCCAATTGAGCTAATTAGCTTATTGTGAGAATATTACAAACGTCTGACAACACTGAAAAATGTAAATTTCTAATTTCAACCAAACATGCTAGAAATGCTCCAAATGAGCTAATTAGCTTATTGAGAGAATATTGCAATTGTCTGACAAAAGTGAAAAATGTAAATTTCCAATTTCAACCAAACATGCTAGAAATGTTCCAATTGAGCTAATTAGCTTATTGTGAGAATATTGCAATTGTCTGACAAAAGTGAAAAATGCAAATTTCCAATTTCAGCCAAACATGCTAGAAATGCTCCAATTGAGCTAATTAGCTTATTGTGAGAATACTACAAACGTCTGACAAAACTGAAAAATGTAAATTTCCAATTTCAACCAAACATGCTAGAAATGCTCCAATTGAGCTAATTAGCTTATTGTGAGAATATTACAAACGTCTGACAAAATTGAAAAATGTAAATTTCCAATTTCAACCAAACATGCTAGAAATGCTCCAATTGAGCTAATTAGCTTATTGTGAGAATATTACAAACGTCTGACAAAATTGAAAAATGTAAATTTCCAATTTCAACCAAACATGCTAGAAATGCTTCAATTGAGCTAATTAGCTTATTGAGAGAATATTGCAATTGTCTGACAAAAGTGAAAAATGTAATTTTCCAATTTCAACCAAACATGCTTGAAATGCTCTAATTGAGCTAATTAGCTTATTGTGAGAATATTACAAACGTCTGACAAAACTGAAAAATGTAAATTTCCAATTTCAACCAAACATGCTAGAAATGCTCCAATTGAGCTAATTAGCTTATTGTGACAATATTACAAACGTCTGACAAAAGTGAAAAATGCAAATTTCCAATTTCAGCCAAACATGCTAGAAATGCTCCAATTGAGCTAATTAGCTTATTGTGAGAATACTACAAACGTCTGACAAAACTGAAAAATGTAAATTTCCAATTTCAACCAAACATGCTAGAAATGCTCCAATTGAGCTAATTAGCTTATTGTGAGAATATTACAAACGTCTGACAAAATTGAAAAATGTAAATTTCCAATTTCAACCAAACATGCTAGAAATGCTCCAATTGAGCTAATTAGCTTATTGTGAGAATATTACAAACGTCTGACAAAATTGAAAAATGTAAATTTCCAATTTCAACCAAACATGCTAGAAATGCTTCAATTGAGCTAATTAGCTTATTGAGAGAATATTGCAATTGTCTGACAAAAGTGAAAAATGTAATTTTCCAATTTCAACCAAACATGCTTGAAATGCTCTAATTGAGCTAATTAGCTTATTGTGAGAATATTACAAACGTCTGACAAAACTGAAAAATGTAAATTTCCAATTTCAACCAAACATGCTAGAAATGCTCCAATTGAGCTAATTAGCTTATTGTGAGAATATTGCAATTGTCTGACAAAATTGAAAAATGTAATTTTCCAATTTCAACCAAACATGCTAGAAATGCTCCAATTGAGCTAATTAGCTTATTGTGACAATATAACAAACGTCTGACAAAAGTGAAAAATGTAAATTTCCAATTTCAACCAAACATGCTAGAAATGCTCCAATTGAGCTAATTAGCTTATTGTGAGAATATTACAAACGTCTGACAACACTGAAAAATGTAAATTTCTAGTTTCAACCAAACATGCCAGAAATGCTCCAAATGAGCTAATTAGCTTATTGAGAGAATATTGCAATTGTCTGACAAAAGTGAAAAATGTAAAATTCCAATTTCAACCAAACATGCTAGAAATGTTCCAATTGAGCTAATTAGCTTATTGTGAGAATATTGCAATTGTCAGACAAAAGTGAAAAATGTAAATTTCCAGATTCAACCAAACATGCTAGAAATGCTCCAATTGAGCTAATTAGCTTATTGAGAGAATATTGCAATTGTCTGACAAAAGTGAAAAATGTAAATTTTCAATTTCAACCAAACATGCTAGAAATGCTCCAATTGAGCTAATTAGCTTATTGTGAGAATATTGCAATTGTCTGACAAAAGTGAAAAATGTAAATTTCCAATTTCAACCAAACATGCTAGAAATGCTCAAATTGCGCAAATAAGCCTACTGTAAGAATTTTACTAACGTCTGACAAAACTGAAAAATGTAAATTTCCAATTTCAACCAAACATGCTAGAAATGCTCAAATTGAGCTAATTAGCTTATTGTGAGAATATTACAAACGTCTGACAATACTGAAAAATTTAAATTTCTAATTTCAACCAAACATGCTAGAATTGCTCCAATTAAGCTAATTAGCTTATTGAGAGAATATTGCAATTGTCTGACAAAAGTGAAAAATGTAATTTTCCAATTTCAACCAAACATGCTAGAAATGCTCCAATTGAGCTAATTAGCTTATTGTGAGAATATTGCAATTGTCTGACAAAAGTGAAAAATGTAAATTTCCAATTTCAACCAAACATGCTAGAAATGCTCCAATTGAGCTAATTAGCTTATTGTGAGAATACTACAAACGTCTGACAAAACTGAAAAATGTAAATTTCCAATTTCAACAAAACATGCTAGATATGCTCCAATTGAGCTAATTAGCTTATTGTGAGAATATTGCAATTGTCTGACAAAAGTGAGAAATGTAAATTTCCAATTTCAACCAAACATGCTTGAAATGCTCTAATTGAGCTAATTAGCTTATTGAGAGAATATTGCAATTGTCAGACAAAAGTGAAAAATGTAAATTTCCAATTTCAACCAAACATGCTAGAAATGCTCCAATTGAGCTAATTAGCTTATTGTGAGAATATTACAAACGTCTGACAAAATTGAAAAATGTAAATTTCCAATTTCAACCAAACATGCTAGAAATGCTCCAATTGAGCTAATTAGCTTATTGTGAGAATATTGCAATTGTCTGACAAAAGTGAAAAATGTAATTTTCCAATTTCAACCAAACATGCTAGAAATGCTCCAATTGAGCTAATTAGCTTATTGTGACAATATTACAAACGTCTGACAAAAGTGAAAAATGTAAAATTCCAATTTCAACCAAACATGCTAGAAATGCTCCAATTGAGCTAATTAGCTTATTGTGAGAATATTACAAACGTCTGACAACACTGAAAAATGTAAATTTCCAATTTCAGCCAAACATGCTTGAAATGCTCCAATTGAGCTAATTAGTTTATTGTGAGAATACTACAAACGTCTGACAAAACTGAAAAATGTAAATTTCCAATTTCAACCAAACATGCTAGAAATGCTCCAATTGAGCTAATTAGCTTATTGAGAGAATATTGCAATTGTCTGACAAAAGTGAAAAATGTAAATTTTCAATTTCAACCAAACATGCTAGAAATGCTCCAATTGAGCTAATTAGCTTATTGTGAGAATATCACAAACGTCTGACAACACTGAAAAATGTAAATTTCCAATTTCATCCAAACATGCTAGAAATGCTCCAATTGAGCTAATTAGCTTATTGTGAGAATATTGCAATTGTCTGACAAAAGTGAAAAATGTAAATTTCCAATTTCAACCAAACATGCTAGAAATGCTCAAATTGCGCAAATAAGCCTACTGTAAAAATTTTACAAACGTCTGACAAAACTGAAAAATGTAAATTTCCAATTTCAACCAAACATGCTAGAAATGCTCCAATTGAGATAATTAGCTTATTGTGAGAATATTACAAACGTCTGACAACACTGAAAAATGTAAATTTCTAATTTCAACCAAACATGCTAGAAATGCTCCAATTAAGCTAATTAGCTTATTGAGAGAATATTGCAATTGTCTGACAAAAGTGAAAAATGTAATTTTCCAATTTCAACCAAACATGCTTGAAATGCTCTAATTGAGCTAATTAGCTTATTGTGAGAATATTACAAACGTCTGACAAAACTGAAAAATGTAAATTTCCAATTTCAACCAAACATGCTAGAAATGCTCCAATTGAGCTAATTAGCTCATTGTGAGAATATTGCAATTGTCTGACAAAAGTGAAAAATGTAAATTTCCAATTTCAACCAAACATGCTTGAAATGCTCCAATTGAGCTAATTAGCTTATTGTGAGAATATTACAAACGTCTGACAAAATTGAAAAATGTAAATTTCCAATTTCAACCAAACATGCTAGAAATGCTCCAATTGAGCTAATTAGCTTATTGTGAGAATATTGCAATTGTCTGACAAAATTGAAAAATGTAATTTTCCAATTTCAACCAAACATGCTAGAAATGCTCCAATTGAGCTAATTAGCTTATTGTGACAATATTACAAATGTCTGACAAAAGTGAAAAATGTAAATTTCCAATTTCAACCAAACATGCTAGAAATGCTCCAATTGAGCTAATTAGCTTATTGTGAGAATATTACAAACGTCTGACAACACTGAAAAATGTAAATTTCTAGTTTCAACCAAACATGCTAGAAATGCTCCAAATGAGCTAATTAGCTTATTGAGAGAATATTGCAATTGTCTGACAAAAGTGAAAAATGTAAAATTCCAATTTCAACCAAACATGCTAGAAATGTTCCAATTGAGCTAATTAGCTTATTGTGAGAATATTGCAATTGTCTGACAAAAGTGAAAAATGTAAATTTCCAGATTCAACCAAACATGCTAGAAATGCTCCAATTGAGCTAATTAGCTTATTGAGAGAATATTGCAATTGTCTGACAAAAGTGAAAAATGTAAATTTTCAATTTCAACCAAACATGCTAGAAATGCTCCAATTGAGCTAATTAGCTTATTGTGAGAATATTGCAATTGTCTGACAAAAGTGAAAATTGTAAATTTCCAATTTCAACCAAACATGCTAGAAATGCTCCAATTGAGCTAATTAGCTTATTGTGAGAATATTACAAACGTCTGACAACACTGAAAAATTTAAATTTGTAATTTCAACCAAACATGCTAGAATTGCTCCAATTAAGCTAATTAGCTTATTGAGAGAATATTGCAATTGTCTGACAAAAGTGAAAAATGTAATTTTCCAATTTCAACCAAACATGCTAGAAATGCTCCAATTGAGCTAATTAGCTTATTGTGAGAATATTGCAATTGTCTGACAAAAGTGAAAAATGTAAATTTCCAATTTCAACCAAACATGCTAGAAATGCTCCAATTGAGCTAATTAGCTTATTGTGAGAATACTACAAACGTCTGACAAAACTGAAAAATGTAAATTTCCAATTTCAACAAAACATGCTAGATATGCTCCAATTGAGCTAATTAGCTTATTGTGAGAATATTGCAATTGTCTGACAAAAGTGAGAAATGTAAATTTCCAATTTCAACCAAACATGCTAGAAATGCTCCAATTGAGCTAATTAGCTTATTGTGAGAATATTACAAACGTCTGACAACACTGAAAAATGTAAATTTCCAATTTCAACCAAACATGCTAGAAATGCTCCAATTGAGATAATTAGCTTATTGTGAGAATATTACAAACGTCTGACAACACTGAAAAATGTAAATTTCCAATTTCAACCAAACATGCTAGAAATGCTCCAATTGAGCTAATTAGCTTATTGTGAGAATATTACAAACGTCTGACAACAATGAAAAATGTAAATTTCCAATTTCAACCAAACATGCTAGAAATGCTCCAATTGAGCTAATTAGCTTATTGTGAGAATACTACAAACGTCTGACAAAACTGAAAAATGTAAATTTCCAATTTCAACAAAACATGCTAGATATGCTCCAATTGAGCTAATTAGCTTATTGTGAGAATATTGCAATTGTCTGACAAAAGTGAGAAATGTAAATTTCCAATTTCAACCAAACATGCTTGAAATGCTCTAATTGAGCTAATTAGCTTATTGAGAGAATATTGCAATTGTCAGACAAAACTGAAAAATGTAAATTTCCAATTTCAACCAAACATGCTAGAAATGCTCCAATTGAGCTAATTAGCTTATTGTGAGAATATTACAAACGTCTGACAAAATTGAAAAATGTAAATTTCCAATTTCAACCAAACATGCTAGAAATGCTCCAATTGAGCTAATTAGCTTATTGTGAGAATATTGCAATTGTCTGACAAAAGTGAAAAATGTAATTTTCCAATTTCAACCAAACATGCTAGAAATGCTCCAATTGAGCTAATTAGCTTATTGTGACAGTATTACAAACGTCTGACAAAAGTGAAAAATGTAAATTTTCAATTTCAACCAAACATGCTAGAAATGCTCCAATTGAGCTAATTAGCTTATTGTGAGAATATTACAAACGTCTGACAACACTGAAAAATGTAAATTTCTAATTTCAACCAAACATGCTAGAAATGCTCCAAATGAGCTAATTAGCTTATTGAGAGAATATTGCAATTGTCTGACAAAAGTGAAAAATGTAAATTTCCAATTTCAACCAAACATGCTAGAAATGTTCCAATTGAGCTAATTAGCTTATTGTGAGAATATTGCAATTGTCTGACAAAAGTGAAAAATGTAAATTTCCAATTTCAACCAAACATGCTAGAAATGCTCCAATTGAGCTAATTAGCTTATTGTGAGAATACTACAAACGTCTGACAAAACTGAAAAATGTAAATTTCCAATTTCAACCAAACATGCTAGAAATGCTCCAATTGAGCTAATTAGCTTATTGTGAGAATATTACAAACGTCTGACAACACTGAAAAATGTAAATTTCTAATTTCAACCAAACATGCTAGAAATGCTCCAAATGAGCTAATTAGCTTATTGAGAGAATATTGCAATTGTCTGACAAAAGTGAAAAATGTAAATTTCCAATTTCAACCAAACATGCTAGAAATGTTCCAATTGAGCTAATTAGCTTATTGTGAGAATATTGCAATTGTCTGACAAAAGTGAAAAATGTAAATTTCCAATTTCAACCAAACATGCTAGAAATGCTCCAATTGAGCTAATTAGCTTATTGTGAGAATATTGCAATTGTCTGACAAAAGTGAAAATTGTAAATTTCCAATTTCAACCAAACATGCTAGAAATGCTCCAATTGAGCTAATTAGCTTATTGTGAGAATATTACAAACGTCTGACAACACTGAAAAATTTAAATTTGTAATTTCAACCAAACATGCTAGAATTGCTCCAATTAAGCTAATTAGCTTATTGAGAGAATATTGCAATTGTCTGACAAAAGTGAAAAATGTAATTTTCCAATTTCAACCAAACATGCTAGAAATGCTCCAATTGAGCTAATTAGCTTATTGTGAGAATATTGCAATTGTCTGACAAAAGTGAAAAATGTAAATTTCCAATTTCAACCAAACATGCTAGAAATGCTCCAATTGAGCTAATTAGCTTATTGTGAGAATACTACAAACGTCTGACAAAACTGAAAAATGTAAATTTCCAATTTCAACAAAACATGCTAGATATGCTCCAATTGAGCTAATTAGCTTATTGTGAGAATATTGCAATTGTCTGACAAAAGTGAGAAATGTAAATTTCCAATTTCAACCAAACATGCTAGAAATGCTCCAATTGAGCTAATTAGCTTATTGTGAGAATATTACAAACGTCTGACAACACTGAAAAATGTAAATTTCCAATTTCAACCAAACATGCTAGAAATGCTCCAATTGAGATAATTAGCTTATTGTGAGAATATTACAAACGTCTGACAACACTGAAAAATGTAAATTTCCAATTTCAACCAAACATGCTAGAAATGCTCCAATTGAGCTAATTAGCTTATTGTGAGAATATTACAAACGTCTGACAACAATGAAAAATGTAAATTTCCAATTTCAACCAAACATGCTAGAAATGCTCCAATTGAGCTAATTAGCTTATTGTGAGAATACTACAAACGTCTGACAAAACTGAAAAATGTAAATTTCCAATTTCAACAAAACATGCTAGATATGCTCCAATTGAGCTAATTAGCTTATTGTGAGAATATTGCAATTGTCTGACAAAAGTGAGAAATGTAAATTTCCAATTTCAACCAAACATGCTTGAAATGCTCTAATTGAGCTAATTAGCTTATTGAGAGAATATTGCAATTGTCAGACAAAACTGAAAAATGTAAATTTCCAATTTCAACCAAACATGCTAGAAATGCTCCAATTGAGCTAATTAGCTTATTGTGAGAATATTACAAACGTCTGACAAAATTGAAAAATGTAAATTTCCAATTTCAACCAAACATGCTAGAAATGCTCCAATTGAGCTAATTAGCTTATTGTGAGAATATTGCAATTGTCTGACAAAAGTGAAAAATGTAATTTTCCAATTTCAACCAAACATGCTAGAAATGCTCCAATTGAGCTAATTAGCTTATTGTGACAGTATTACAAACGTCTGACAAAAGTGAAAAATGTAAATTTTCAATTTCAACCAAACATGCTAGAAATGCTCCAATTGAGCTAATTAGCTTATTGTGAGAATATTACAAACGTCTGACAACACTGAAAAATGTAAATTTCTAATTTCAACCAAACATGCTAGAAATGCTCCAAATGAGCTAATTAGCTTATTGAGAGAATATTGCAATTGTCTGACAAAAGTGAAAAATGTAAATTTCCAATTTCAACCAAACATGCTAGAAATGTTCCAATTGAGCTAATTAGCTTATTGTGAGAATATTGCAATTGTCTGACAAAAGTGAAAAATGTAAATTTCCAATTTCAACCAAACATGCTAGAAATGCTCCAATTGAGCTAATTAGCTTATTGTGAGAATACTACAAACGTCTGACAAAACTGAAAAATGTAAATTTCCAATTTCAACCAAACATGCTAGAAATGCTCCAATTGAGCTAATTAGCTTATTGTGAGAATATTACAAACGTCTGACAACACTGAAAAATGTAAATTTCTAATTTCAACCAAACATGCTAGAAATGCTCCAAATGAGCTAATTAGCTTATTGAGAGAATATTGCAATTGTCTGACAAAAGTGAAAAATGTAAATTTCCAATTTCAACCAAACATGCTAGAAATGTTCCAATTGAGCTAATTAGCTTATTGTGAGAATATTGCAATTGTCTGACAAAAGTGAAAAATGCAAATTTCCAATTTCAGCCAAACATGCTAGAAATGCTCCAATTGAGCTAATTAGCTTATTGTGAGAATACTACAAACGTCTGACAAAACTGAAAAATGTAAATTTCCAATTTCAACCAAACATGCTAGAAATGCTCCAATTGAGCTAATTAGCTTATTGTGAGAATATTACAAACGTCTGACAAAATTGAAAAATGTAAATTTCCAATTTCAACCAAACATGCTAGAAATGCTCCAATTGAGCTAATTAGCTTATTGTGAGAATATTACAAACGTCTGACAAAATTGAAAAATGTAAATTTCCAATTTCAACCAAACATGCTAGAAATGCTTCAATTGAGCTAATTAGCTTATTGAGAGAATATTGCAATTGTCTGACAAAAGTGAAAAATGTAATTTTCCAATTTCAACCAAACATGCTTGAAATGCTCTAATTGAGCTAATTAGCTTATTGTGAGAATATTACAAACGTCTGACAAAACTGAAAAATGTAAATTTCCAATTTCAACCAAACATGCTAGAAATGCTCCAATTGAGCTAATTAGCTTATTGTGACAATATTACAAACGTCTGACAAAAGTGAAAAATGCAAATTTCCAATTTCAGCCAAACATGCTAGAAATGCTCCAATTGAGCTAATTAGCTTATTGTGAGAATACTACAAACGTCTGACAAAACTGAAAAATGTAAATTTCCAATTTCAACCAAACATGCTAGAAATGCTCCAATTGAGCTAATTAGCTTATTGTGAGAATATTACAAACGTCTGACAAAATTGAAAAATGTAAATTTCCAATTTCAACCAAACATGCTAGAAATGCTCCAATTGAGCTAATTAGCTTATTGTGAGAATATTACAAACGTCTGACAAAATTGAAAAATGTAAATTTCCAATTTCAACCAAACATGCTAGAAATGCTTCAATTGAGCTAATTAGCTTATTGAGAGAATATTGCAATTGTCTGACAAAAGTGAAAAATGTAATTTTCCAATTTCAACCAAACATGCTTGAAATGCTCTAATTGAGCTAATTAGCTTATTGTGAGAATATTACAAACGTCTGACAAAACTGAAAAATGTAAATTTCCAATTTCAACCAAACATGCTAGAAATGCTCCAATTGAGCTAATTAGCTTATTGTGAGAATATTGCAATTGTCTGACAAAATTGAAAAATGTAATTTTCCAATTTCAACCAAACATGCTAGAAATGCTCCAATTGAGCTAATTAGCTTATTGTGACAATATAACAAACGTCTGACAAAAGTGAAAAATGTAAATTTCCAATTTCAACCAAACATGCTAGAAATGCTCCAATTGAGCTAATTAGCTTATTGTGAGAATATTACAAACGTCTGACAACACTGAAAAATGTAAATTTCTAGTTTCAACCAAACATGCCAGAAATGCTCCAAATGAGCTAATTAGCTTATTGAGAGAATATTGCAATTGTCTGACAAAAGTGAAAAATGTAAAATTCCAATTTCAACCAAACATGCTAGAAATGTTCCAATTGAGCTAATTAGCTTATTGTGAGAATATTGCAATTGTCAGACAAAAGTGAAAAATGTAAATTTCCAGATTCAACCAAACATGCTAGAAATGCTCCAATTGAGCTAATTAGCTTATTGAGAGAATATTGCAATTGTCTGACAAAAGTGAAAAATGTAAATTTTCAATTTCAACCAAACATGCTAGAAATGCTCCAATTGAGCTAATTAGCTTATTGTGAGAATATTGCAATTGTCTGACAAAAGTGAAAAATGTAAATTTCCAATTTCAACCAAACATGCTAGAAATGCTCAAATTGCGCAAATAAGCCTACTGTAAGAATTTTACTAACGTCTGACAAAACTGAAAAATGTAAATTTCCAATTTCAACCAAACATGCTAGAAATGCTCCAATTGAGCTAATTAGCTTATTGTGAGAATATTACAAACGTCTGACAATACTGAAAAATTTAAATTTCTAATTTCAACCAAACATGCTAGAATTGCTCCAATTAAGCTAATTAGCTTATTGAGAGAATATTGCAATTGTCTGACAAAAGTGAAAAATGTAATTTTCCAATTTCAACCAAACATGCTAGAAATGCTCCAATTGAGCTAATTAGCTTATTGTGAGAATATTGCAATTGTCTGACAAAAGTGAAAAATGTAAATTTCCAATTTCAACCAAACATGCTAGAAATGCTCCAATTGAGCTAATTAGCTTATTGTGAGAATACTACAAACGTCTGACAAAACTGAAAAATGTAAATTTCCAATTTCAACAAAACATGCTAGATATGCTCCAATTGAGCTAATTAGCTTATTGTGAGAATATTGCAATTGTCTGACAAAAGTGAGAAATGTAAATTTCCAATTTCAACCAAACATGCTTGAAATGCTCTAATTGAGCTAATTAGCTTATTGAGAGAATATTGCAATTGTCAGACAAAAGTGAAAAATGTAAATTTCCAATTTCAACCAAACATGCTAGAAATGCTCCAATTGAGCTAATTAGCTTATTGTGAGAATATTACAAACGTCTGACAACACTGAAAAATGTAAATTTCTAGTTTCAACCAAACATGCTAGAAATGCTCCAAATGAGCTAATTAGCTTATTGAGAGAATATTGCAATTGTCTGACAAAAGTGAAAAATGTAAAATTCCAATTTCAACCAAACATGCTAGAAATGTTCCAATTGAGCTAATTAGCTTATTGTGAGAATATTGCAATTGTCTGACAAAATTGAAAAATGTAATTTTCCAATTTCAACCAAACATGCTAGAAATGCTCCAATTGCGCAAATAAGCCTACTGTAAAAATTTTACAAACGTCTGACAAAACTGAAAAATGTAAATTTCCAATTTCAACCAAACATGCTAGAAATGCTCCAATTGAGATAATTAGCTTATTGTGAGAATATTACAAACGTCTGACAACACTGAAAAATGTAAATTTCTAATTTCAACCAAACATGCTAGAAATGCTCCAATTAAGCTAATTAGCTTATTGAGAGAATATTGCAATTGTCTGACAAAAGTGAAAAATGTAATTTTCCAATTTCAACCAAACATGCTTGAAATGCTCTAATTGAGCTAATTAGCTTATTGTGAGAATATTACAAACGTCTGACAAAACTGAAAAATGTAAATTTCCAATTTCAACCAAACATGCTAGAAATGCTCCAATTGAGCTAATTAGCTCATTGTGAGAATATTGCAATTGTCTGACAAAAGTGAAAAATGTAAATTTCCAATTTCAACCAAACATGCTTGAAATGCTCCAATTGAGCTAATTAGCTTATTGTGAGAATATTACAAACGTCTGACAAAATTGAAAAATGTAAATTTCCAATTTCAACCAAACATGCTAGAAATGCTCCAATTGAGCTAATTAGCTTATTGTGAGAATATTGCAATTGTCTGACAAAATTGAAAAATGTAATTTTCCAATTTCAACCAAACATGCTAGAAATGCTCCAATTGAGCTAATTAGCTTATTGTGACAATATTACAAATGTCTGACAAAAGTGAAAAATGTAAATTTCCAATTTCAACCAAACATGCTAGAAATGCTCCAATTGAGCTAATTAGCTTATTGTGAGAATATTACAAACGTCTGACAACACTGAAAAATGTAAATTTCTAGTTTCAACCAAACATGCTAGAAATGCTCCAAATGAGCTAATTAGCTTATTGAGAGAATATTGCAATTGTCTGACAAAAGTGAAAAATGTAAAATTCCAATTTCAACCAAACATGCTAGAAATGTTCCAATTGAGCTAATTAGCTTATTGTGAGAATATTGCAATTGTCTGACAAAAGTGAAAAATGTAAATTTCCAGATTCAACCAAACATGCTAGAAATGCTCCAATTGAGCTAATTAGCTTATTGAGAGAATATTGCAATTGTCTGACAAAAGTGAAAAATGTAAATTTTCAATTTCAACCAAACATGCTAGAAATGCTCCAATTGAGCTAATTAGCTTATTGTGAGAATATTGCAATTGTCTGACAAAAGTGAAAATTGTAAATTTCCAATTTCAACCAAACATGCTAGAAATGCTCCAATTGAGCTAATTAGCTTATTGTGAGAATATTACAAACGTCTGACAACACTGAAAAATTTAAATTTGTAATTTCAACCAAACATGCTAGAATTGCTCCAATTAAGCTAATTAGCTTATTGAGAGAATATTGCAATTGTCTGACAAAAGTGAAAAATGTAATTTTCCAATTTCAACCAAACATGCTAGAAATGCTCCAATTGAGCTAATTAGCTTATTGTGAGAATATTGCAATTGTCTGACAAAAGTGAAAAATGTAAATTTCCAATTTCAACCAAACATGCTAGAAATGCTCCAATTGAGCTAATTAGCTTATTGTGAGAATACTACAAACGTCTGACAAAACTGAAAAATGTAAATTTCCAATTTCAACAAAACATGCTAGATATGCTCCAATTGAGCTAATTAGCTTATTGTGAGAATATTGCAATTGTCTGACAAAAGTGAGAAATGTAAATTTCCAATTTCAACCAAACATGCTAGAAATGCTCCAATTGAGCTAATTAGCTTATTGTGAGAATATTACAAACGTCTGACAACACTGAAAAATGTAAATTTCCAATTTCAACCAAACATGCTAGAAATGCTCCAATTGAGATAATTAGCTTATTGTGAGAATATTACAAACGTCTGACAACACTGAAAAATGTAAATTTCCAATTTCAACCAAACATGCTAGAAATGCTCCAATTGAGCTAATTAGCTTATTGTGAGAATATTACAAACGTCTGACAACAATGAAAAATGTAAATTTCCAATTTCAACCAAACATGCTAGAAATGCTCCAATTGAGCTAATTAGCTTATTGTGAGAATACTACAAACGTCTGACAAAACTGAAAAATGTAAATTTCCAATTTCAACAAAACATGCTAGATATGCTCCAATTGAGCTAATTAGCTTATTGTGAGAATATTGCAATTGTCTGACAAAAGTGAGAAATGTAAATTTCCAATTTCAACCAAACATGCTTGAAATGCTCTAATTGAGCTAATTAGCTTATTGAGAGAATATTGCAATTGTCAGACAAAACTGAAAAATGTAAATTTCCAATTTCAACCAAACATGCTAGAAATGCTCCAATTGAGCTAATTAGCTTATTGTGAGAATATTACAAACGTCTGACAAAATTGAAAAATGTAAATTTCCAATTTCAACCAAACATGCTAGAAATGCTCCAATTGAGCTAATTAGCTTATTGTGAGAATATTGCAATTGTCTGACAAAAGTGAAAAATGTAATTTTCCAATTTCAACCAAACATGCTAGAAATGCTCCAATTGAGCTAATTAGCTTATTGTGACAGTATTACAAACGTCTGACAAAAGTGAAAAATGTAAATTTTCAATTTCAACCAAACATGCTAGAAATGCTCCAATTGAGCTAATTAGCTTATTGTGAGAATATTACAAACGTCTGACAACACTGAAAAATGTAAATTTCTAATTTCAACCAAACATGCTAGAAATGCTCCAAATGAGCTAATTAGCTTATTGAGAGAATATTGCAATTGTCTGACAAAAGTGAAAAATGTAAATTTCCAATTTCAACCAAACATGCTAGAAATGTTCCAATTGAGCTAATTAGCTTATTGTGAGAATATTGCAATTGTCTGACAAAAGTGAAAAATGTAAATTTCCAATTTCAACCAAACATGCTAGAAATGCTCCAATTGAGCTAATTAGCTTATTGTGAGAATACTACAAACGTCTGACAAAACTGAAAAATGTAAATTTCCAATTTCAACCAAACATGCTAGAAATGCTCCAATTGAGCTAATT
Source organism: Watersipora subatra (assembly GCF_963576615.1). NCBI lineage: Eukaryota > Metazoa > Bryozoa > Gymnolaemata > Cheilostomatida > Watersiporidae > Watersipora > Watersipora subatra. The sequence continues at coordinate 148,572 of NW_027045342.1, read as the reverse complement.
AGCTTATTGTGAGAATATTACAAACGTCTGACAACACTGAAAAATGTAAATTTCTAATTTCAACCAAACATGCTAGAAATGCTCCAAATGAGCTAATTAGCTTATTGAGAGAATATTGCAATTGTCTGACAAAAGTGAAAAATGTAAATTTCCAATTTCAACCAAACATGCTAGAAATGTTCCAATTGAGCTAATTAGCTTATTGTGAGAATATTGCAATTGTCTGACAAAAGTGAAAAATGCAAATTTCCAATTTCAGCCAAACATGCTAGAAATGCTCCAATTGAGCTAATTAGCTTATTGTGAGAATACTACAAACGTCTGACAAAACTGAAAAATGTAAATTTCCAATTTCAACCAAACATGCTAGAAATGCTCCAATTGAGCTAATTAGCTTATTGTGAGAATATTACAAACGTCTGACAAAATTGAAAAATGTAAATTTCCAATTTCAACCAAACATGCTAGAAATGCTCCAATTGAGCTAATTAGCTTATTGTGAGAATATTACAAACGTCTGACAAAATTGAAAAATGTAAATTTCCAATTTCAACCAAACATGCTAGAAATGCTTCAATTGAGCTAATTAGCTTATTGAGAGAATATTGCAATTGTCTGACAAAAGTGAAAAATGTAATTTTCCAATTTCAACCAAACATGCTTGAAATGCTCTAATTGAGCTAATTAGCTTATTGTGAGAATATTACAAACGTCTGACAAAACTGAAAAATGTAAATTTCCAATTTCAACCAAACATGCTAGAAATGCTCCAATTGAGCTAATTAGCTTATTGTGACAATATTACAAACGTCTGACAAAAGTGAAAAATGCAAATTTCCAATTTCAGCCAAACATGCTAGAAATGCTCCAATTGAGCTAATTAGCTTATTGTGAGAATACTACAAACGTCTGACAAAACTGAAAAATGTAAATTTCCAATTTCAACCAAACATGCTAGAAATGCTCCAATTGAGCTAATTAGCTTATTGTGAGAATATTACAAACGTCTGACAAAATTGAAAAATGTAAATTTCCAATTTCAACCAAACATGCTAGAAATGCTCCAATTGAGCTAATTAGCTTATTGTGAGAATATTACAAACGTCTGACAAAATTGAAAAATGTAAATTTCCAATTTCAACCAAACATGCTAGAAATGCTTCAATTGAGCTAATTAGCTTATTGAGAGAATATTGCAATTGTCTGACAAAAGTGAAAAATGTAATTTTCCAATTTCAACCAAACATGCTTGAAATGCTCTAATTGAGCTAATTAGCTTATTGTGAGAATATTACAAACGTCTGACAAAACTGAAAAATGTAAATTTCCAATTTCAACCAAACATGCTAGAAATGCTCCAATTGAGCTAATTAGCTTATTGTGAGAATATTGCAATTGTCTGACAAAATTGAAAAATGTAATTTTCCAATTTCAACCAAACATGCTAGAAATGCTCCAATTGAGCTAATTAGCTTATTGTGACAATATAACAAACGTCTGACAAAAGTGAAAAATGTAAATTTCCAATTTCAACCAAACATGCTAGAAATGCTCCAATTGAGCTAATTAGCTTATTGTGAGAATATTACAAACGTCTGACAACACTGAAAAATGTAAATTTCTAGTTTCAACCAAACATGCCAGAAATGCTCCAAATGAGCTAATTAGCTTATTGAGAGAATATTGCAATTGTCTGACAAAAGTGAAAAATGTAAAATTCCAATTTCAACCAAACATGCTAGAAATGTTCCAATTGAGCTAATTAGCTTATTGTGAGAATATTGCAATTGTCAGACAAAAGTGAAAAATGTAAATTTCCAGATTCAACCAAACATGCTAGAAATGCTCCAATTGAGCTAATTAGCTTATTGAGAGAATATTGCAATTGTCTGACAAAAGTGAAAAATGTAAATTTTCAATTTCAACCAAACATGCTAGAAATGCTCCAATTGAGCTAATTAGCTTATTGTGAGAATATTGCAATTGTCTGACAAAAGTGAAAAATGTAAATTTCCAATTTCAACCAAACATGCTAGAAATGCTCAAATTGCGCAAATAAGCCTACTGTAAGAATTTTACTAACGTCTGACAAAACTGAAAAATGTAAATTTCCAATTTCAACCAAACATGCTAGAAATGCTCCAATTGAGCTAATTAGCTTATTGTGAGAATATTACAAACGTCTGACAATACTGAAAAATTTAAATTTCTAATTTCAACCAAACATGCTAGAATTGCTCCAATTAAGCTAATTAGCTTATTGAGAGAATATTGCAATTGTCTGACAAAAGTGAAAAATGTAATTTTCCAATTTCAACCAAACATGCTAGAAATGCTCCAATTGAGCTAATTAGCTTATTGTGAGAATATTGCAATTGTCTGACAAAAGTGAAAAATGTAAATTTCCAATTTCAACCAAACATGCTAGAAATGCTCCAATTGAGCTAATTAGCTTATTGTGAGAATACTACAAACGTCTGACAAAACTGAAAAATGTAAATTTCCAATTTCAACAAAACATGCTAGATATGCTCCAATTGAGCTAATTAGCTTATTGTGAGAATATTGCAATTGTCTGACAAAAGTGAGAAATGTAAATTTCCAATTTCAACCAAACATGCTTGAAATGCTCTAATTGAGCTAATTAGCTTATTGAGAGAATATTGCAATTGTCAGACAAAAGTGAAAAATGTAAATTTCCAATTTCAACCAAACATGCTAGAAATGCTCCAATTGAGCTAATTAGCTTATTGTGAGAATATTACAAACGTCTGACAACACTGAAAAATGTAAATTTCTAGTTTCAACCAAACATGCTAGAAATGCTCCAAATGAGCTAATTAGCTTATTGAGAGAATATTGCAATTGTCTGACAAAAGTGAAAAATGTAAAATTCCAATTTCAACCAAACATGCTAGAAATGTTCCAATTGAGCTAATTAGCTTATTGTGAGAATATTGCAATTGTCAGACAAAAGAGAAAAATGTAAATTTCCAGATTCAACCAAACATGCTAGAAATGCTCCAATTGAGCTAATTAGCTTATTGAGAGAATATTGCAATTGTCTGACAAAAGTGAAAAATGTAAATTTTCAATTTCAACCAAACATGCTAGAAATGCTCCAATTGAGCTAATTAGCTTATTGTGAGAATATTGCAATTGTCTGACAAAAGTGAAAAATGTAAATTTCCAATTTCAACCAAACATGCTAGAAATGCTCAAATTGCGCAAATAAGCCTACTGTAAGAATTTTACAAACGTCTGACAAAACTGAAAAATGTAAATTTCCAATTTCAACCAAACATGCTTGAAATGCTCCAATTGAGCTAATTAGCTTATTGTGAGAATATTACAAACGTCTGACAACACTGAAAAATTTAAATTTCTAATTTCAACCAAACATGCTAGAATTGCTCCAATTAAGCTAATTAGCTTATTGAGAGAATATTGCAATTGTCTGACAAAAGTGAAAAATGTAATTTTCCAATTTCAACCAAACATGCTAGAAATGCTCCAATTGAGCTAATTAGCTTATTGTGAGAATATTGCAATTGTCTGACAAAAGTGAAAAATTTAAATTTCCAATTTCAATCAAACATGCTAGAAATGCTCCAATTGAGCTAATTAGCTTATTGTGAGAATACTACAAATGTCTGACAAAACTGAAAAATGTAAATTTCCAATTTCAACAAAACATGCTAGATATGCTCCAATTGAGCTAATTAGCTTATTGTGAGAATATTGCAATTGTCTGACAAAAGTGAGAAATGTAAATTTCCAATTTCAACCAAACATGCTTGAAATGCTCTAATTGAGCTAATTAGCTTATTGAGAGAATATTGCAATTGTCAGACAAAACTGAAAAATGTAAATTTCCAATTTCAACCAAACATGCTAGAAATGCTCCAATTGAGCTAATTAGCTTATTGTGAGAATATTACAAACGTCTGACAAAATTGAAAAATGTAAATTTCCAATTTCAACCAAACATGCTAGAAATGCTCCAATTGAGCTAATTAGCTTATTGTGAGAATATTGCAATTGTCTGACAAAAGTGAAAAATGTAATTTTCCAATTTCAACCAAACATGCTAGAAATGCTCCAATTGAGCTAATTAGCTTATTGTGACAGTATTACAAACGTCTGACAAAAGTGAAAAATGTAAATTTTCAATTTCAACCAAACATGCTAGAAATGCTCCAATTGAGCTAATTAGCTTATTGTGAGAATATTACAAACGTCTGACAACACTGAAAAATGTAAATTTCTAATTTCAACCAAACATGCTAGAAATGCTCCAAATGAGCTAATTAGCTTATTGAGAGAATATTGCAATTGTCTGACAAAAGTGAAAAATGTAAATTTCCAATTTCAACCAAACATGCTAGAAATGTTCCAATTGAGCTAATTAGCTTATTGTGAGAATATTGCAATTGTCTGACAAAAGTGAAAAATGTAAATTTCCAATTTCAACCAAACATGCTAGAAATGCTCCAATTGAGCTAATTAGCTTATTGTGAGAATACTACAAACGTCTGACAAAACTGAAAAATGTAAATTTCCAATTTCAACCAAACATGCTAGAAATGCTCCAATTGAGCTAATTAGCTTATTGTGGGAATATTACAAACGTCTGACAAAATTGAAAAATGTAAATTTCCAATTTCAACCAAACATGCTAGAAATGCTTCAATTGAGCTAATTAGCTTATTGTGACAATATTACAAACGTCTGACAAAAGTGAAAAATGTAAATTTCCAATTTCAACCAAACATGCTAGAAATGCTCCAATTGAGCTAATTAGCTTATTGTGAGAATGTTACAAACGACTGACACAACTGAAAAATGTAAATTTCCAATTTCAACCAAACATGCTAGAAATGCTCCAATTGAGCTAATTAGCTTATTGAGAGAATATTGCAATTGTCTGACAAAAGTGAAAAATGTAAATTTTCAATTTCAACCAAACATGCTAGAAATGCTCCAATTGAGCTAATTAGCTTATTGTGAGAATATTGCAATTGTCTGACAAAAGTGAAAAATGTAATTTTCCAATTTCAACCAAACATGCTAGAAATGCTCCAATTGAGCTAATTAGCTTAATGTGACAATATTACAAACGTCTGACAAAAGTGAAAAATGTAAATTTCCAATTTCAACCAAACATGCTAGAAATGCTCCAATTGAGCTAATTAGCTTATTGTGAGAATATTACAAACGTCTGACAACACTGAAAAATGTAAATTTCCAATTTCATCCAAACATGTTAGAAATGCTCCAATTGAGCTAATTAGCTTATTGTGAGAATATTGCAATTGTCTGACAAAAGTGAAAAATGTAAATTTCCAATTTCAACCAAACATGCTAGAAATGCTCAAATTGCGCAAATAAGCCTACTGTAAGAATTTTACAAACGTCTGACAAAACTGAAAAATGTAAATTTCCAATTTCAACCAAACATGCTAGAAATGCTCCAATTGAGCTAATTAGCTTATTGTGAGAATATTACAAACGTCTGACAACACTGAAAAATGTAAATTTCTAATTTCAACCAAACATGCTAGAAATGCTCCAATTAAGCTAATTAGCTTATTGAGAGAATATTGCAATTGTCTGACAAAAGTGAAAAATGTAAATTTCCAATTTCAACCAAACATGCTAGAAATGCTCCAATTGAGCTAATTAGCTTATTGTGAGAATATTGCAATTGTCTGACAAAAGTGAAAAATGTAAATTTCCAATTTCAACCAAACATGCTAGAAAAGCTCCAATTGAGCTAATTAGCTTATTGTGAGAATATTACAAACGTCTGACAAAACTGAAAAATGTAAATTTCCAATTTCAACCAAACATGCTAGAAATGCTCCAATTGAGCTAATTAGCTCATTGTGAGAATATTGCAATTGTCAGACAAAAGTGAAAAATGTAAATTTCCAATTTCAACCAAACATGCTTGAAATGCTCTAAATGAGCTAATTAGCTTATTGAGAGAATATTGCAATTGTCAGACAAAACTGGAAAATGTAAATTTCCAATTTCAACCAAACATGCTAGAAATGCTCCAATTGAGCTAATTAGCTTATTGTGAGAATATTACAAACGTCTGACAAAATTGAAAAATGTAAATTTCCAATTTCAACCAAACATGCTAGAAATGCTCCAATTGAGCTAATTAGCTTATTGTGAGAATATTGCAATTGTCTGACAAAAGTGAAAAATGTAATTTTCCAATTTCAACCAAACATGATAGAAATGCTCCAATTGATCTAATTAGCTTATTGTGACAATATTACAAACGTCTGACAAAAGTGAAAAATGTAAATTTCCAATTTCAACCAAACATGCTAGAAATGCTCCAATTGAGCTAATTAGCTTATTGTGAGAATATTACAAACGTCTGACAACACTGAAAAATGTAAATTTCCAATTTCAGCCAAACATGCTTGAAATGCTCCAATTGAGCTAATTAGCTTATTGTGAGAATATTACAAACGTCTGACAAAATTGAAAAATGTAAATTTCCAATTTCAACCAAACATGCTAGAAATGCTCCAATTGAGCTAATTAGCTTATTGTGAGAATATTGCAATTGTCTGACAAAAGTGAAAAATGTAATTTTCCAATTTCAACCAAACATGCTAGAAATGCTCCAATTGAGCTAATTAGCTTATTGTGACAGTATTACAAACGTCTGACAAAAGTGAAAAATGTAAATTTTCAATTTCAACCAAACATGCTAGAAATGCTCCAATTGAGCTAATTAGCTTATTGTGAGAATATTACAAACGTCTGACAACACTGAAAAATGTAAATTTCTAATTTCAACCAAACATGCTAGAAATGCTCCAAATGAGCTAATTAGCTTATTGAGAGAATATTGCAATTGTCTGACAAAAGTGAAAAATGTAAATTTCCAATTTCAACCAAACATGCTAGAAAAGCTCCAATTGAGCTAATTAGCTTATTGTGAGAATATTACAAACGTCTGACAAAACTGAAAAATGTAAATTTCCAATTTCAACCAAACATGCTTGAAATGCTCTAAATGAGCTAATTAGCTTATTGAGAGAATATTGCAATTGTCTGACAAAAGTGAAAAATGTAAATTTCCAATTTCAACCAAACATGCTAGAAATGCTCCAATTGAGCTAATTAGCTTATTGTGAGAATATTGCAATTGTCTGACAAAAGTGAAAAATGTAAATTTCCAATTTCAACCAAACATGCTAGAAAAGCTCCAATTGAGCTAATTAGCTTATTGTGAGAATATTACAAACGTCTGACAAAACTGAAAAATGTAAATTTCCAATTTCAACCAAACATGCTAGAAATGCTCCAATTGAGCTAATTAGCTCATTGTGAGAATATTGCAATTGTCAGACAAAAGTGAAAAATGTAAATTTCCAATTTCAACCAAACATGCTTGAAATGCTCTAAATGAGCTAATTAGCTTATTGAGAGAATATTGCAATTGTCAGACAAAACTGGAAAATGTAAATTTCCAATTTCAACCAAACATGCTAGAAATGCTCCAATTGAGCTAATTAGCTTATTGTGAGAATATTACAAACGTCTGACAAAATTGAAAAATGTAAATTTCCAATTTCAACCAAACATGCTAGAAATGCTCCAATTGAGCTAATTAGCTTATTGTGAGAATATTGCAATTGTCTGACAAAAGTGAAAAATGTAATTTTCCAATTTCAACCAAACATGATAGAAATGCTCCAATTGATCTAATTAGCTTATTGTGAGAATATTACAAACGTCTGACAACACTGAAAAATGTAAATTTCTAATTTCAACCAAACATGCTAGAAATGCTCCAAATGAGCTAATTAGCTTATTGAGAGAATATTGCAATTGTCTGACAAAAGTGAAAAATGTAAATTTCCAATTTCAACCAAACACGCTAGAAATGTTCCAATTGAGCTAATTAGCTTATTGTGAGAATATTGCAATTGTCTGACAAAAGTGAAAAATGTAAATTTCCAATTTCAACCAAACATGCTAGAAATGCTCCAATTGAGCTAATTAGCTTATTGTGAGAATACTACAAACGTCTGACAAAACTGAAAAATGTAAATTTCCAATTTCAACCAAACATGCTAGAAATGCTCCAATTGAGCTAATTAGCTTATTGTGGGAATATTACAAACGTCTGACAAAATTGAAAAATGTAAATTTCCAATTTCAACCAAACATGCTAGAAATGCTTCAATTGAGCTAATTAGCTTATTGTGACAATATTACAAACGTCTGACAAAAGTGAAAAATGTAAATTTCCAATTTCAACCAAACATGCTAGAAATGCTCCAATTGAGCTAATTAGCTTATTGTGAGAATGTTACAAACGACTGACACAACTGAAAAATGTAAATTTCCAATTTCAACCAAACATGCTAGAAATGCTCCAATTGAGCTAATTAGCTTATTGAGAGAATATTGCAATTGTCTGACAAAAGTGAAAAATGTAAATTTTCAATTTCAACCAAACATGCTAGAAATGCTCCAATTGAGCTAATTAGCTTATTGTGAGAATATTGCAATTGTCTGACAAAAGTGAAAAATGTAATTTTCCAATTTCAACCAAACATGCTAGAAATGCTCCAATTGAGCTAATTAGCTTAATGTGACAATATTACAAACGTCTGACAAAAGTGAAAAATGTAAATTTCCAATTTCAACCAAACATGCTAGAAATGCTCCAATTGAGCTAATTAGCTTATTGTGAGAATATTACAAACGTCTGACAACACTGAAAAATGTAAATTTCCAATTTCATCCAAACATGTTAGAAATGCTCCAATTGAGCTAATTAGCTTATTGTGAGAATATTGCAATTGTCTGACAAAAGTGAAAAATGTAAATTTCCAATTTCAACCAAACATGCTAGAAATGCTCAAATTGCGCAAATAAGCCTACTGTAAGAATTTTACAAACGTCTGACAAAATTGAAAAATGTAAATTTCCAATTTCAACCAAACATGCTAGAAATGCTTCAATTGAGCTAATTAGCTTATTGTGACAATATTACAAACGTCTGACAAAAGTGAAAAATGTAAATTTCTAATTTCAACCAAACATGCTAGAAATGCTCCAATTAAGCTAATTAGCTTATTGAGAGAATATTGCAATTGTCTGACAAAAGTGAAAAATGTAAATTTCCAATTTCAACCAAACATGCTAGAAATGCTCCAATTGAGCTAATTAGCTTATTGTGAGAATATTGCAATTGTCTGACAAAAGTGAAAAATGTAAATTTCCAATTTCAACCAAACATGCTAGAAAAGCTCCAATTGAGCTAATTAGCTTATTGTGAGAATATTACAAACGTCTGACAAAACTGAAAAATGTAAATTTCCAATTTCAACCAAACATGCTAGAAATGCTCCAATTGAGCTAATTAGCTCATTGTGAGAATATTGCAATTGTCAGACAAAAGTGAAAAATGTAAATTTCCAATTTCAACCAAACATGCTTGAAATGCTCTAAATGAGCTAATTAGCTTATTGAGAGAATATTGCAATTGTCAGACAAAACTGGAAAATGTAAATTTCCAATTTCAACCAAACATGCTAGAAATGCTCCAATTGAGCTAATTAGCTTATTGTGAGAATATTACAAACGTCTGACGAAATTGAAAAATGTAAATTTCCAATTTCAACCAAACATGCTAGAAATGCTCCAATTGAGCTAATTAGCTTATTGTGAGAATATTGCAATTGTCTGACAAAAGTGAAAAATGTAATTTTCCAATTTCAACCAAACATGATAGAAATGCTCCAATTGATCTAATTAGCTTATTGTGACAATATTACAAACGTCTGACAAAAGTGAAAAATGTAAATTTCCAATTTCAACCAAACATGCTAGAAATGCTCCAATTGAGCTAATTAGCTTATTGTGAGAATATTACAAACGTCTGACAACACTGAAAAATGTAAATTTCCAATTTCAGCCAAACATGCTTGAAATGCTCCAATTGAGCTAATTAGTTTATTGTGAGAATACTACAAACGTCTGACAAAACTGAAAAATGTAAATTTCCAATTTCAACCAAACATGCTAGAAATGCTCCAATTGAGCTAATTAGCTTATTGAGAGAATATTGCAATTGTCTGACAAAAGTGAAAAATGTAAATTTTCAATTTCAACCAAACATGCTAGAAATGCTCCAATTGAGCTAATTAGCTTATTGTGAGAATATTACAAACGTCTGACAACACTGAAAAATGTAAATTTCCTTTTTCATCCAAACATGCTAGAAATGCTCCAATTGAGCTAATTAGCTTATTGTGAGAATATTGCAATTGTCTGACAAAAGTGAAAAATGTAAATTTCCAATTTCAACCAAACATGCTAGAAATGCTCAAATTGCGCAAATAAGCCTACTGTAAAAATTTTACAAACGTCTGACAAAACTGAAAAATGTAAATTTCCAATTTCAACCAAACATGCTAGAAATGCTCCAATTGAGATAATTAGCTTATTGTGAGAATATTACAAACGTCTGACAACACTGAAAAATGTAAATTTCTAATTTCAACCAAACATGCTAGAAATGCTCCAATTGAGCTAATTAGCTCATTGTGAGAATATTGCAATTGTCTGACAAAAGTGAAAAATGTAAATTTCCAATTTCAACCAAACATGCTAGAAAAGCTCCAATTGAGCTAATTAGCTTATTGTGACAATATTACAAACGTCTGACAAAAGTGAAAAATGTAAATTTCCAATTTCAACCAAACATGCTAGAAATGCTCCAATTGAGCTAATTAGCTTATTGTGAGAATGTTACAAACGACTGACACAACTGAAAAATGTAAATTTCCAATTTCAACCAAACATGCTAGAAATGCTCCAATTGAGCTAATTGGCTTATTGAGAGAATATTGCAATTGTCTGACAAAAGTGAAAAATGTAAATTTTCAATTTCAACCAAACATGCTAGAAATGCTCCAATTGAGCTAATTAGCTTATTGTGAGAATATTGCAATTGTCTGACAAAAGTGAAAAATGTAATTTTCCAATTTCAACCAAACATGCTAGAAATGCTCCAATTGAGCTAATTAGCTTAATGTGACAATATTACAAACGTCTGACAAAAGTGAAAAATGTAAATTTCCAATTTCAACCAAACATGCTAGAGATGCTCCAATTGAGCTAATTAGCTTATTGTGAGAATATTACAAACGTCTGACAACACTGAAAAATGTAAATTTCCAATTTCATCCAAACATGTTAGAAATGCTCCAATTGAGCTAATTAGCTTATTGTGAGAATATTGCAATTGTCTGACAAAAGTGAAAAATGTAAATTTCCAATTTCAACCAAACATGCTAGAAATGCTCAAATTGCGCAAATAAGCCTACTGTAAGAATTTTACAAACGTCTGACAAAACTGAAAAATGTAAATTTCCAATTTCAACCAAACATGCTAGAAATGCTCCAATTGAGCTAATTAGCTTATTGTGAGAATATTACAAACGTCTGACAACACTGAAAAATGTAAATTTCTAATTTCAACCAAACATGCTAGAAATGCTCCAATTAAGCTAATTAGCTTATTGAGAGAATATTGCAATTGTCTGACAAAAGTGAAAAATGTAAATTTCCAATTTCAACCAAACATGCTAGAAATGCTCCAATTGAGCTAATTAGCTTATTGTGAGAATATTGCAATTGTCTGACAAAAGTGAAAAATGTAAATTTCCAATTTCAACCAAACATGCTAGAAAAGCTCCAATTGAGCTAATTAGCTTATTGTGAGAATATTACAAACGTCTGACAAAACTGAAAAATGTAAATTTCCAATTTCAACCAAACATGCTAGAAATGCTCCAATTGAGCTAATTAGCTCATTGTGAGAATATTGCAAATGTCAGACAAAAGTGAAAAATGTAAATTTCCAATTTCAACCAAACATGCTTGAAATGCTCTAAATGAGCTAATTAGCTTATTGAGAGAATATTGCAATTGTCAGACAAAACTGGAAAATGTAAATTTCCAATTTCAACCAAACATGCTAGAAATGCTCCAATTGAGCTAATTAGCTTATTGTGAGAATATTACAAACGTCTGACAAAATTGAAAAATGTAAATTTCCAATTTCAACCAAACATGCTAGAAATGCTCCAATTGAGCTAATTAGCTTATTGTGAGAATATTGCAATTGTCTGACAAAAGTGAAAAATGTAATTTTCCAATTTCAACCAAACATGATAGAAATGCTCCAATTGATCTAATTAGCTTATTGTGACAATATTACAAACGTCTGACAAAAGTGAAAAATGTAAATTTCCAATTTCAACCAAACATGCTAGAAATGCTCCAATTGAGCTAATTAGCTTATTGTGAGAATATTACAAACGTCTGACAACACTGAAAAATGTAAATTTCCAATTTCAGCCAAACATGCTTGAAATGCTCCAATTGAGCTAATTAGCTTATTGTGAGAATATTACAAACGTCTGACAAAATTGAAAAATGTAAATTTCCAATTTCAACCAAACATGCTAGAAATGCTCCAATTGAGCTAATTAGCTTATTGTGAGAATATTGCAATTGTCTGACAAAAGTGAAAAATGTAATTTTCCAATTTCAACCAAACATGCTAGAAATGCTCCAATTGAGCTAATTAGCTTATTGTGACAGTATTACAAACGTCTGACAAAAGTGAAAAATGTAAATTTTCAATTTCAACCAAACATGCTAGAAATGCTCCAATTGAGCTAATTAGCTTATTGTGAGAATATTACAAACGTCTGACAACACTGAAAAATGTAAATTTCTAATTTCAACCAAACATGCTAGAAATGCTCCAAATGAGCTAATTAGCTTATTGAGAGAATATTGCAATTGTCTGACAAAAGTGAAAAATGTAAATTTCCAATTTCAACCAAACATGCTAGAAAAGCTCCAATTGAGCTAATTAGCTTATTGTGAGAATATTACAAACGTCTGACAAAACTGAAAAATGTAAATTTCCAATTTCAACCAAACATGCTTGAAATGCTCTAAATGAGCTAATTAGCTTATTGAGAGAATATTGCAATTGTCTGACAAAAGTGAAAAATGTAAATTTTCAATTTCAACCAAACATGCTAGAAATGCTCCAATTGAGCTAATTAGCTTATTGTGAGAATATTGCAATTGTCTGACAAAAGTGAAAAATGTAAATTTCCAATTTCAACCAAACATGCTAGAAATGCTCAAATTGCGCAAATAAGCCTACTGTAAGAATTTTACTAACGTCTGACAAAACTGAAAAATGTAAATTTCCAATTTCAACCAAACATGCTAGAAATGCTCCAATTGAGCTAATTAGCTTATTGTGAGAATATTACAAACGTCTGACAATACTGAAAAATTTAAATTTCTAATTTCAACCAAACATGCTAGAATTGCTCCAATTAAGCTAATTAGCTTATTGAGAGAATATTGCAATTGTCTGACAAAAGTGAAAAATGTAATTTTCCAATTTCAACCAAACATGCTAGAAATGCTCCAATTGAGCTAATTAGCTTATTGTGAGAATATTGCAATTGTCTGACAAAAGTGAAAAATGTAAATTTCCAATTTCAACCAAACATGCTAGAAATGCTCCAATTGAGCTAATTAGCTTATTGTGAGAATACTACAAACGTCTGACAAAACTGAAAAATGTAAATTTCCAATTTCAACAAAACATGCTAGATATGCTCCAATTGAGCTAATTAGCTTATTGTGAGAATATTGCAATTGTCTGACAAAAGTGAGAAATGTAAATTTCCAATTTCAACCAAACATGCTTGAAATGCTCTAATTGAGCTAATTAGCTTATTGAGAGAATATTGCAATTGTCAGACAAAAGTGAAAAATGTAAATTTCCAATTTCAACCAAACATGCTAGAAATGCTCCAATTGAGCTAATTAGCTTATTGTGAGAATATTACAAACGTCTGACAACACTGAAAAATGTAAATTTCTAGTTTCAACCAAACATGCTAGAAATGCTCCAAATGAGCTAATTAGCTTATTGAGAGAATATTGCAATTGTCTGACAAAAGTGAAAAATGTAAAATTCCAATTTCAACCAAACATGCTAGAAATGTTCCAATTGAGCTAATTAGCTTATTGTGAGAATATTGCAATTGTCAGACAAAAGAGAAAAATGTAAATTTCCAGATTCAACCAAACATGCTAGAAATGCTCCAATTGAGCTAATTAGCTTATTGAGAGAATATTGCAATTGTCTGACAAAAGTGAAAAATGTAAATTTTCAATTTCAACCAAACATGCTAGAAATGCTCCAATTGAGCTAATTAGCTTATTGTGAGAATATTGCAATTGTCTGACAAAAGTGAAAAATGTAAATTTCCAATTTCAACCAAACATGCTAGAAATGCTCAAATTGCGCAAATAAGCCTACTGTAAGAATTTTACAAACGTCTGACAAAACTGAAAAATGTAAATTTCCAATTTCAACCAAACATGCTTGAAATGCTCCAATTGAGCTAATTAGCTTATTGTGAGAATATTACAAACGTCTGACAACACTGAAAAATTTAAATTTCTAATTTCAACCAAACATGCTAGAATTGCTCCAATTAAGCTAATTAGCTTATTGAGAGAATATTGCAATTGTCTGACAAAAGTGAAAAATGTAATTTTCCAATTTCAACCAAACATGCTAGAAATGCTCCAATTGAGCTAATTAGCTTATTGTGAGAATATTGCAATTGTCTGACAAAAGTGAAAAATTTAAATTTCCAATTTCAATCAAACATGCTAGAAATGCTCCAATTGAGCTAATTAGCTTATTGTGAGAATACTACAAATGTCTGACAAAACTGAAAAATGTAAATTTCCAATTTCAACAAAACATGCTAGATATGCTCCAATTGAGCTAATTAGCTTATTGTGAGAATATTGCAATTGTCTGACAAAAGTGAGAAATGTAAATTTCCAATTTCAACCAAACATGCTTGAAATGCTCTAATTGAGCTAATTAGCTTATTGAGAGAATATTGCAATTGTCAGACAAAACTGAAAAATGTAAATTTCCAATTTCAACCAAACATGCTAGAAATGCTCCAATTGAGCTAATTAGCTTATTGTGAGAATATTACAAACGTCTGACAAAATTGAAAAATGTAAATTTCCAATTTCAACCAAACATGCTAGAAATGCTCCAATTGAGCTAATTAGCTTATTGTGAGAATATTGCAATTGTCTGACAAAAGTGAAAAATGTAATTTTCCAATTTCAACCAAACATGCTAGAAATGCTCCAATTGAGCTAATTAGCTTATTGTGACAGTATTACAAACGTCTGACAAAAGTGAAAAATGTAAATTTTCAATTTCAACCAAACATGCTAGAAATGCTCCAATTGAGCTAATTAGCTTATTGTGAGAATATTACAAACGTCTGACAACACTGAAAAATGTAAATTTCTAATTTCAACCAAACATGCTAGAAATGCTCCAAATGAGCTAATTAGCTTATTGAGAGAATATTGCAATTGTCTGACAAAAGTGAAAAATGTAAATTTCCAATTTCAACCAAACATGCTAGAAATGTTCCAATTGAGCTAATTAGCTTATTGTGAGAATATTGCAATTGTCTGACAAAAGTGAAAAATGTAAATTTCCAATTTCAACCAAACATGCTAGAAATGCTCCAATTGAGCTAATTAGCTTATTGTGAGAATACTACAAACGTCTGACAAAACTGAAAAATGTAAATTTCCAATTTCAACCAAACATGCTAGAAATGCTCCAATTGAGCTAATTAGCTTATTGTGGGAATATTACAAACGTCTGACAAAATTGAAAAATGTAAATTTCCAATTTCAACCAAACATGCTAGAAATGCTTCAATTGAGCTAATTAGCTTATTGTGACAATATTACAAACGTCTGACAAAAGTGAAAAATGTAAATTTCCAATTTCAACCAAACATGCTAGAAATGCTCCAATTGAGCTAATTAGCTTATTGTGAGAATGTTACAAACGACTGACACAACTGAAAAATGTAAATTTCCAATTTCAACCAAACATGCTAGAAATGCTCCAATTGAGCTAATTAGCTTATTGAGAGAATATTGCAATTGTCTGACAAAAGTGAAAAATGTAAATTTTCAATTTCAACCAAACATGCTAGAAATGCTCCAATTGAGCTAATTAGCTTATTGTGAGAATATTGCAATTGTCTGACAAAAGTGAAAAATGTAATTTTCCAATTTCAACCAAACATGCTAGAAATGCTCCAATTGAGCTAATTAGCTTAATGTGACAATATTACAAACGTCTGACAAAAGTGAAAAATGTAAATTTCCAATTTCAACCAAACATGCTAGAAATGCTCCAATTGAGCTAATTAGCTTATTGTGAGAATATTACAAACGTCTGACAACACTGAAAAATGTAAATTTCCAATTTCATCCAAACATGTTAGAAATGCTCCAATTGAGCTAATTAGCTTATTGTGAGAATATTGCAATTGTCTGACAAAAGTGAAAAATGTAAATTTCCAATTTCAACCAAACATGCTAGAAATGCTCAAATTGCGCAAATAAGCCTACTGTAAGAATTTTACAAACGTCTGACAAAACTGAAAAATGTAAATTTCCAATTTCAACCAAACATGCTAGAAATGCTCCAATTGAGCTAATTAGCTTATTGTGAGAATATTACAAACGTCTGACAACACTGAAAAATGTAAATTTCTAATTTCAACCAAACATGCTAGAAATGCTCCAATTAAGCTAATTAGCTTATTGAGAGAATATTGCAATTGTCTGACAAAAGTGAAAAATGTAAATTTCCAATTTCAACCAAACATGCTAGAAATGCTCCAATTGAGCTAATTAGCTTATTGTGAGAATATTGCAATTGTCTGACAAAAGTGAAAAATGTAAATTTCCAATTTCAACCAAACATGCTAGAAAAGCTCCAATTGAGCTAATTAGCTTATTGTGAGAATATTACAAACGTCTGACAAAACTGAAAAATGTAAATTTCCAATTTCAACCAAACATGCTAGAAATGCTCCAATTGAGCTAATTAGCTCATTGTGAGAATATTGCAATTGTCAGACAAAAGTGAAAAATGTAAATTTCCAATTTCAACCAAACATGCTTGAAATGCTCTAAATGAGCTAATTAGCTTATTGAGAGAATATTGCAATTGTCAGACAAAACTGGAAAATGTAAATTTCCAATTTCAACCAAACATGCTAGAAATGCTCCAATTGAGCTAATTAGCTTATTGTGAGAATATTACAAACGTCTGACAAAATTGAAAAATGTAAATTTCCAATTTCAACCAAACATGCTAGAAATGCTCCAATTGAGCTAATTAGCTTATTGTGAGAATATTGCAATTGTCTGACAAAAGTGAAAAATGTAATTTTCCAATTTCAACCAAACATGATAGAAATGCTCCAATTGATCTAATTAGCTTATTGTGACAATATTACAAACGTCTGACAAAAGTGAAAAATGTAAATTTCCAATTTCAACCAAACATGCTAGAAATGCTCCAATTGAGCTAATTAGCTTATTGTGAGAATATTACAAACGTCTGACAACACTGAAAAATGTAAATTTCCAATTTCAGCCAAACATGCTTGAAATGCTCCAATTGAGCTAATTAGCTTATTGTGAGAATATTACAAACGTCTGACAAAATTGAAAAATGTAAATTTCCAATTTCAACCAAACATGCTAGAAATGCTCCAATTGAGCTAATTAGCTTATTGTGAGAATATTGCAATTGTCTGACAAAAGTGAAAAATGTAATTTTCCAATTTCAACCAAACATGCTAGAAATGCTCCAATTGAGCTAATTAGCTTATTGTGACAGTATTACAAACGTCTGACAAAAGTGAAAAATGTAAATTTTCAATTTCAACCAAACATGCTAGAAATGCTCCAATTGAGCTAATTAGCTTATTGTGAGAATATTACAAACGTCTGACAACACTGAAAAATGTAAATTTCTAATTTCAACCAAACATGCTAGAAATGCTCCAAATGAGCTAATTAGCTTATTGAGAGAATATTGCAATTGTCTGACAAAAGTGAAAAATGTAAATTTCCAATTTCAACCAAACATGCTAGAAAAGCTCCAATTGAGCTAATTAGCTTATTGTGAGAATATTACAAACGTCTGACAAAACTGAAAAATGTAAATTTCCAATTTCAACCAAACATGCTTGAAATGCTCTAAATGAGCTAATTAGCTTATTGAGAGAATATTGCAATTGTCTGACAAAAGTGAAAAATGTAAATTTCCAATTTCAACCAAACATGCTAGAAATGCTCCAATTGAGCTAATTAGCTTATTGTGAGAATATTGCAATTGTCTGACAAAAGTGAAAAATGTAAATTTCCAATTTCAACCAAACATGCTAGAAAAGCTCCAATTGAGCTAATTAGCTTATTGTGAGAATATTACAAACGTCTGACAAAACTGAAAAATGTAAATTTCCAATTTCAACCAAACATGCTAGAAATGCTCCAATTGAGCTAATTAGCTCATTGTGAGAATATTGCAATTGTCAGACAAAAGTGAAAAATGTAAATTTCCAATTTCAACCAAACATGCTTGAAATGCTCTAAATGAGCTAATTAGCTTATTGAGAGAATATTGCAATTGTCAGACAAAACTGGAAAATGTAAATTTCCAATTTCAACCAAACATGCTAGAAATGCTCCAATTGAGCTAATTAGCTTATTGTGAGAATATTACAAACGTCTGACAAAATTGAAAAATGTAAATTTCCAATTTCAACCAAACATGCTAGAAATGCTCCAATTGAGCTAATTAGCTTATTGTGAGAATATTGCAATTGTCTGACAAAAGTGAAAAATGTAATTTTCCAATTTCAACCAAACATGATAGAAATGCTCCAATTGATCTAATTAGCTTATTGTGAGAATATTACAAACGTCTGACAACACTGAAAAATGTAAATTTCTAATTTCAACCAAACATGCTAGAAATGCTCCAAATGAGCTAATTAGCTTATTGAGAGAATATTGCAATTGTCTGACAAAAGTGAAAAATGTAAATTTCCAATTTCAACCAAACACGCTAGAAATGTTCCAATTGAGCTAATTAGCTTATTGTGAGAATATTGCAATTGTCTGACAAAAGTGAAAAATGTAAATTTCCAATTTCAACCAAACATGCTAGAAATGCTCCAATTGAGCTAATTAGCTTATTGTGAGAATACTACAAACGTCTGACAAAACTGAAAAATGTAAATTTCCAATTTCAACCAAACATGCTAGAAATGCTCCAATTGAGCTAATTAGCTTATTGTGGGAATATTACAAACGTCTGACAAAATTGAAAAATGTAAATTTCCAATTTCAACCAAACATGCTAGAAATGCTTCAATTGAGCTAATTAGCTTATTGTGACAATATTACAAACGTCTGACAAAAGTGAAAAATGTAAATTTCCAATTTCAACCAAACATGCTAGAAATGCTCCAATTGAGCTAATTAGCTTATTGTGAGAATGTTACAAACGACTGACACAACTGAAAAATGTAAATTTCCAATTTCAACCAAACATGCTAGAAATGCTCCAATTGAGCTAATTAGCTTATTGAGAGAATATTGCAATTGTCTGACAAAAGTGAAAAATGTAAATTTTCAATTTCAACCAAACATGCTAGAAATGCTCCAATTGAGCTAATTAGCTTATTGTGAGAATATTGCAATTGTCTGACAAAAGTGAAAAATGTAATTTTCCAATTTCAACCAAACATGCTAGAAATGCTCCAATTGAGCTAATTAGCTTAATGTGACAATATTACAAACGTCTGACAAAAGTGAAAAATGTAAATTTCCAATTTCAACCAAACATGCTAGAAATGCTCCAATTGAGCTAATTAGCTTATTGTGAGAATATTACAAACGTCTGACAACACTGAAAAATGTAAATTTCCAATTTCATCCAAACATGTTAGAAATGCTCCAATTGAGCTAATTAGCTTATTGTGAGAATATTGCAATTGTCTGACAAAAGTGAAAAATGTAAATTTCCAATTTCAACCAAACATGCTAGAAATGCTCAAATTGCGCAAATAAGCCTACTGTAAGAATTTTACAAACGTCTGACAAAATTGAAAAATGTAAATTTCCAATTTCAACCAAACATGCTAGAAATGCTTCAATTGAGCTAATTAGCTTATTGTGACAATATTACAAACGTCTGACAAAAGTGAAAAATGTAAATTTCTAATTTCAACCAAACATGCTAGAAATGCTCCAATTAAGCTAATTAGCTTATTGAGAGAATATTGCAATTGTCTGACAAAAGTGAAAAATGTAAATTTCCAATTTCAACCAAACATGCTAGAAATGCTCCAATTGAGCTAATTAGCTTATTGTGAGAATATTGCAATTGTCTGACAAAAGTGAAAAATGTAAATTTCCAATTTCAACCAAACATGCTAGAAAAGCTCCAATTGAGCTAATTAGCTTATTGTGAGAATATTACAAACGTCTGACAAAACTGAAAAATGTAAATTTCCAATTTCAACCAAACATGCTAGAAATGCTCCAATTGAGCTAATTAGCTCATTGTGAGAATATTGCAATTGTCAGACAAAAGTGAAAAATGTAAATTTCCAATTTCAACCAAACATGCTTGAAATGCTCTAAATGAGCTAATTAGCTTATTGAGAGAATATTGCAATTGTCAGACAAAACTGGAAAATGTAAATTTCCAATTTCAACCAAACATGCTAGAAATGCTCCAATTGAGCTAATTAGCTTATTGTGAGAATATTACAAACGTCTGACGAAATTGAAAAATGTAAATTTCCAATTTCAACCAAACATGCTAGAAATGCTCCAATTGAGCTAATTAGCTTATTGTGAGAATATTGCAATTGTCTGACAAAAGTGAAAAATGTAATTTTCCAATTTCAACCAAACATGATAGAAATGCTCCAATTGATCTAATTAGCTTATTGTGACAATATTACAAACGTCTGACAAAAGTGAAAAATGTAAATTTCCAATTTCAACCAAACATGCTAGAAATGCTCCAATTGAGCTAATTAGCTTATTGTGAGAATATTACAAACGTCTGACAACACTGAAAAATGTAAATTTCCAATTTCAGCCAAACATGCTTGAAATGCTCCAATTGAGCTAATTAGTTTATTGTGAGAATACTACAAACGTCTGACAAAACTGAAAAATGTAAATTTCCAATTTCAACCAAACATGCTAGAAATGCTCCAATTGAGCTAATTAGCTTATTGAGAGAATATTGCAATTGTCTGACAAAAGTGAAAAATGTAAATTTTCAATTTCAACCAAACATGCTAGAAATGCTCCAATTGAGCTAATTAGCTTATTGTGAGAATATTACAAACGTCTGACAACACTGAAAAATGTAAATTTCCTTTTTCATCCAAACATGCTAGAAATGCTCCAATTGAGCTAATTAGCTTATTGTGAGAATATTGCAATTGTCTGACAAAAGTGAAAAATGTAAATTTCCAATTTCAACCAAACATGCTAGAAATGCTCAAATTGCGCAAATAAGCCTACTGTAAAAATTTTACAAACGTCTGACAAAACTGAAAAATGTAAATTTCCAATTTCAACCAAACATGCTAGAAATGCTCCAATTGAGATAATTAGCTTATTGTGAGAATATTACAAACGTCTGACAACACTGAAAAATGTAAATTTCTAATTTCAACCAAACATGCTAGAAATGCTCCAATTGAGCTAATTAGCTCATTGTGAGAATATTGCAATTGTCTGACAAAAGTGAAAAATGTAAATTTCCAATTTCAACCAAACATGCTAGAAAAGCTCCAATTGAGCTAATTAGCTTATTGTGACAATATTACAAACGTCTGACAAAAGTGAAAAATGTAAATTTCCAATTTCAACCAAACATGCTAGAAATGCTCCAATTGAGCTAATTAGCTTATTGTGAGAATGTTACAAACGACTGACACAACTGAAAAATGTAAATTTCCAATTTCAACCAAACATGCTAGAAATGCTCCAATTGAGCTAATTGGCTTATTGAGAGAATATTGCAATTGTCTGACAAAAGTGAAAAATGTAAATTTTCAATTTCAACCAAACATGCTAGAAATGCTCCAATTGAGCTAATTAGCTTATTGTGAGAATATTGCAATTGTCTGACAAAAGTGAAAAATGTAATTTTCCAATTTCAACCAAACATGCTAGAAATGCTCCAATTGAGCTAATTAGCTTAATGTGACAATATTACAAACGTCTGACAAAAGTGAAAAATGTAAATTTCCAATTTCAACCAAACATGCTAGAGATGCTCCAATTGAGCTAATTAGCTTATTGTGAGAATATTACAAACGTCTGACAACACTGAAAAATGTAAATTTCCAATTTCATCCAAACATGTTAGAAATGCTCCAATTGAGCTAATTAGCTTATTGTGAGAATATTGCAATTGTCTGACAAAAGTGAAAAATGTAAATTTCCAATTTCAACCAAACATGCTAGAAATGCTCAAATTGCGCAAATAAGCCTACTGTAAGAATTTTACAAACGTCTGACAAAACTGAAAAATGTAAATTTCCAATTTCAACCAAACATGCTAGAAATGCTCCAATTGAGCTAATTAGCTTATTGTGAGAATATTACAAACGTCTGACAACACTGAAAAATGTAAATTTCTAATTTCAACCAAACATGCTAGAAATGCTCCAATTAAGCTAATTAGCTTATTGAGAGAATATTGCAATTGTCTGACAAAAGTGAAAAATGTAAATTTCCAATTTCAACCAAACATGCTAGAAATGCTCCAATTGAGCTAATTAGCTTATTGTGAGAATATTGCAATTGTCTGACAAAAGTGAAAAATGTAAATTTCCAATTTCAACCAAACATGCTAGAAAAGCTCCAATTGAGCTAATTAGCTTATTGTGAGAATATTACAAACGTCTGACAAAACTGAAAAATGTAAATTTCCAATTTCAACCAAACATGCTAGAAATGCTCCAATTGAGCTAATTAGCTCATTGTGAGAATATTGCAAATGTCAGACAAAAGTGAAAAATGTAAATTTCCAATTTCAACCAAACATGCTTGAAATGCTCTAAATGAGCTAATTAGCTTATTGAGAGAATATTGCAATTGTCAGACAAAACTGGAAAATGTAAATTTCCAATTTCAACCAAACATGCTAGAAATGCTCCAATTGAGCTAATTAGCTTATTGTGAGAATATTACAAACGTCTGACAAAATTGAAAAATGTAAATTTCCAATTTCAACCAAACATGCTAGAAATGCTCCAATTGAGCTAATTAGCTTATTGTGAGAATATTGCAATTGTCTGACAAAAGTGAAAAATGTAATTTTCCAATTTCAACCAAACATGATAGAAATGCTCCAATTGATCTAATTAGCTTATTGTGACAATATTACAAACGTCTGACAAAAGTGAAAAATGTAAATTTCCAATTTCAACCAAACATGCTAGAAATGCTCCAATTGAGCTAATTAGCTTATTGTGAGAATATTACAAACGTCTGACAACACTGAAAAATGTAAATTTCCAATTTCAGCCAAACATGCTTGAAATGCTCCAATTGAGCTAATTAGCTTATTGTGAGAATATTACAAACGTCTGACAAAATTGAAAAATGTAAATTTCCAATTTCAACCAAACATGCTAGAAATGCTCCAATTGAGCTAATTAGCTTATTGTGAGAATATTGCAATTGTCTGACAAAAGTGAAAAATGTAATTTTCCAATTTCAACCAAACATGCTAGAAATGCTCCAATTGAGCTAATTAGCTTATTGTGACAGTATTACAAACGTCTGACAAAAGTGAAAAATGTAAATTTTCAATTTCAACCAAACATGCTAGAAATGCTCCAATTGAGCTAATTAGCTTATTGTGAGAATATTACAAACGTCTGACAACACTGAAAAATGTAAATTTCTAATTTCAACCAAACATGCTAGAAATGCTCCAAATGAGCTAATTAGCTTATTGAGAGAATATTGCAATTGTCTGACAAAAGTGAAAAATGTAAATTTCCAATTTCAACCAAACATGCTAGAAAAGCTCCAATTGAGCTAATTAGCTTATTGTGAGAATATTACAAACGTCTGACAAAACTGAAAAATGTAAATTTCCAATTTCAACCAAACATGCTTGAAATGCTCTAAATGAGCTAATTAGCTTATTGAGAGAATATTGCAATTGTCTGACAAAAGTGAAAAATGTAAATTTCCAATTTCAACCAAACATGCTAGAAATGCTCCAATTGAGCTAATTAGCTTATTGTGAGAATATTGCAATTGTCTGACAAAAGTGAAAAATGTAAATTTCCAATTTCAACCAAACATGCTAGAAAAGCTCCAATTGAGCTAATTAGCTTATTGTGAGAATATTACAAACGTCTGACAAAACTGAAAAATGTAAATTTCCAATTTCAACCAAACATGCTAGAAATGCTCCAATTGAGCTAATTAGCTCATTGTGAGAATATTGCAATTGTCAGACAAAAGTGAAAAATGTAAATTTCCAATTTCAACCAAACATGCTTGAAATGCTCTAAATGAGCTAATTAGCTTATTGAGAGAATATTGCAATTGTCAGACAAAACTGGAAAATGTAAATTTCCAATTTCAACCAAACATGCTAGAAATGCTCCAATTGAGCTAATTAGCTTATTGTGAGAATATTACAAACGTCTGACAAAATTGAAAAATGTAAATTTCCAATTTCAACCAAACATGCTAGAAATGCTCCAATTGAGCTAATTAGCTTATTGTGAGAATATTGCAATTGTCTGACAAAAGTGAAAAATGTAATTTTCCAATTTCAACCAAACATGATAGAAATGCTCCAATTGATCTAATTAGCTTATTGTGAGAATATTACAAACGTCTGACAACACTGAAAAATGTAAATTTCTAATTTCAACCAAACATGCTAGAAATGCTCCAAATGAGCTAATTAGCTTATTGAGAGAATATTGCAATTGTCTGACAAAAGTGAAAAATGTAAATTTCCAATTTCAACCAAACACGCTAGAAATGTTCCAATTGAGCTAATTAGCTTATTGTGAGAATATTGCAATTGTCTGACAAAAGTGAAAAATGTAAATTTCCAATTTCAACCAAACATGCTAGAAATGCTCCAATTGAGCTAATTAGCTTATTGTGAGAATACTACAAACGTCTGACAAAACTGAAAAATGTAAATTTCCAATTTCAACCAAACATGCTAGAAATGCTCCAATTGAGCTAATTAGCTTATTGTGGGAATATTACAAACGTCTGACAAAATTGAAAAATGTAAATTTCCAATTTCAACCAAACATGCTAGAAATGCTTCAATTGAGCTAATTAGCTTATTGTGACAATATTACAAACGTCTGACAAAAGTGAAAAATGTAAATTTCCAATTTCAACCAAACATGCTAGAAATGCTCCAATTGAGCTAATTAGCTTATTGTGAGAATGTTACAAACGACTGACACAACTGAAAAATGTAAATTTCCAATTTCAACCAAACATGCTAGAAATGCTCCAATTGAGCTAATTAGCTTATTGAGAGAAT
This sequence comes from Watersipora subatra, assembly GCF_963576615.1. Taxonomy (NCBI): domain Eukaryota; kingdom Metazoa; phylum Bryozoa; class Gymnolaemata; order Cheilostomatida; family Watersiporidae; genus Watersipora; species Watersipora subatra. The sequence goes on along the minus strand of NW_027045342.1, from coordinate 122,978 downwards.
ATTGCAATTGTCTGACAAAAGTGAAAAATGTAAATTTTCAATTTCAACCAAACATGCTAGAAATGCTCCAATTGAGCTAATTAGCTTATTGTGAGAATATTGCAATTGTCTGACAAAAGTGAAAAATGTAATTTTCCAATTTCAACCAAACATGCTAGAAATGCTCCAATTGAGCTAATTAGCTTAATGTGACAATATTACAAACGTCTGACAAAAGTGAAAAATGTAAATTTCCAATTTCAACCAAACATGCTAGAAATGCTCCAATTGAGCTAATTAGCTTATTGTGAGAATATTACAAACGTCTGACAACACTGAAAAATGTAAATTTCCAATTTCATCCAAACATGTTAGAAATGCTCCAATTGAGCTAATTAGCTTATTGTGAGAATATTGCAATTGTCTGACAAAAGTGAAAAATGTAAATTTCCAATTTCAACCAAACATGCTAGAAATGCTCAAATTGCGCAAATAAGCCTACTGTAAGAATTTTACAAACGTCTGACAAAATTGAAAAATGTAAATTTCCAATTTCAACCAAACATGCTAGAAATGCTTCAATTGAGCTAATTAGCTTATTGTGACAATATTACAAACGTCTGACAAAAGTGAAAAATGTAAATTTCTAATTTCAACCAAACATGCTAGAAATGCTCCAATTAAGCTAATTAGCTTATTGAGAGAATATTGCAATTGTCTGACAAAAGTGAAAAATGTAAATTTCCAATTTCAACCAAACATGCTAGAAATGCTCCAATTGAGCTAATTAGCTTATTGTGAGAATATTGCAATTGTCTGACAAAAGTGAAAAATGTAAATTTCCAATTTCAACCAAACATGCTAGAAAAGCTCCAATTGAGCTAATTAGCTTATTGTGAGAATATTACAAACGTCTGACAAAACTGAAAAATGTAAATTTCCAATTTCAACCAAACATGCTAGAAATGCTCCAATTGAGCTAATTAGCTCATTGTGAGAATATTGCAATTGTCAGACAAAAGTGAAAAATGTAAATTTCCAATTTCAACCAAACATGCTTGAAATGCTCTAAATGAGCTAATTAGCTTATTGAGAGAATATTGCAATTGTCAGACAAAACTGGAAAATGTAAATTTCCAATTTCAACCAAACATGCTAGAAATGCTCCAATTGAGCTAATTAGCTTATTGTGAGAATATTACAAACGTCTGACGAAATTGAAAAATGTAAATTTCCAATTTCAACCAAACATGCTAGAAATGCTCCAATTGAGCTAATTAGCTTATTGTGAGAATATTGCAATTGTCTGACAAAAGTGAAAAATGTAATTTTCCAATTTCAACCAAACATGATAGAAATGCTCCAATTGATCTAATTAGCTTATTGTGACAATATTACAAACGTCTGACAAAAGTGAAAAATGTAAATTTCCAATTTCAACCAAACATGCTAGAAATGCTCCAATTGAGCTAATTAGCTTATTGTGAGAATATTACAAACGTCTGACAACACTGAAAAATGTAAATTTCCAATTTCAGCCAAACATGCTTGAAATGCTCCAATTGAGCTAATTAGTTTATTGTGAGAATACTACAAACGTCTGACAAAACTGAAAAATGTAAATTTCCAATTTCAACCAAACATGCTAGAAATGCTCCAATTGAGCTAATTAGCTTATTGAGAGAATATTGCAATTGTCTGACAAAAGTGAAAAATGTAAATTTTCAATTTCAACCAAACATGCTAGAAATGCTCCAATTGAGCTAATTAGCTTATTGTGAGAATATTACAAACGTCTGACAACACTGAAAAATGTAAATTTCCTTTTTCATCCAAACATGCTAGAAATGCTCCAATTGAGCTAATTAGCTTATTGTGAGAATATTGCAATTGTCTGACAAAAGTGAAAAATGTAAATTTCCAATTTCAACCAAACATGCTAGAAATGCTCAAATTGCGCAAATAAGCCTACTGTAAAAATTTCACAAACGTCTGACAAAACTGAAAAATGTAAATTTCCAATTTCAACCAAACATGCTAGAAATGCTCCAATTGAGATAATTAGCTTATTGTGAGAATATTACAAACGTCTGACAACACTGAAAAATGTAAATTTCTAATTTCAACCAAACATGCTAGAAATGCTCCAATTGAGCTAATTAGCTCATTGTGAGAATATTGCAATTGTCTGACAAAAGTGAAAAATGTAAATTTCCAATTTCAACCAAACATGCTTGAAATGCTCCAATTGAGCTAATTAGCTTATTGTGAGAATATTTCAAACGTCTGACAAAATTGAAAAATGTAAATTTCCAATTTCAACCAAACATGCTAGAAATGCTCCAATTGAGCTAATTAGCTTATTGTGAGAATATTGCAATTGTCTGACAAAATTGAAAAATGTAATTTTCCAATTTCAACCAAACATGCTAGAAATGCTCCAATTGAGCTAATTAGCTTATTGTGAGAATACTACAAACGTCTGACAAAACTGAAAAATGTAAATTTCCAATTTCAACCAAACATGCTAGAAATGCTCCAATTGAGCTAATTAGCTTATTGTGAGAATATTACAAACGTCTGACAACACTGAAAAATGTAAATTTCTAATTTCAACCAAACATGCTAGAATTGCTCCAATTAAGCTAATTAGCTTATTGAGAGAATATTGCAATTGTCTGACAAAAGTGAAAAATGTAATTTTCCAATTTCAACCAAACATGCTAGAAATGCTCCAATTGAGCTAATTAGCTTATTGTGAGAATATTGCAATTGTCTGACAAAAGTGAAAAATGTAAATTTCCAATTTCAACCAAACATGCTAGAAAAGCTCCAATTGAGCTAATTAGCTTATTGTGAGAATATTACAAACGTCTGACAAAACTGAAAAATGTAAATTTCCAATTTCAACCAAACATGCTAGAAATGCTCCAATTGAGCTAATTAGCTCATTGTGAGAATATTGCAATTGTCAGACAAAAGTGAAAAATGTAAATTTCCATTTTCAACCAAACGTGCTTGAAATGCTCTAAATGAGCTAATTAGCTTATTGAGAGAATATTGCAATTGTCAGACAAAACTGGAAAATGTAAATTTCCAATTTCAACCAAACATGCTAGAAATGCTCCAATTGAGCTAATTAGCTTATTGAGAGAATATTGCAATTGTCTGACAAAAGTGAAAAATGTAAATTTTCAATTTCAACCAAACATGCTAGAAATGCTCCAATTGAGCTAATTAGCTTATTGTGAGAATATTACAAACGTCTGACAACACTGAAAAATGTAAATTTCCAATTTCATCCAAACATGCTAGAAATGCTCCAATTGAGCTAATTAGCTTATTGTGAGAATATTGCAATTGTCTGACAAAAGTGAAAAATGTAAATTTCCAATTTCAACCAAACATGCTAGAAATGCTCAAATTGCGCAAATAAGCCTACTGTAAAAATTTTACAAACGTCTGACAAAACTGAAAAATGTAAATTTCCAATTTCAACCAAACATGCTAGAAATGCTCCAATTGAGCTAATTAGCTTATTGAGAGAATATTGCAATTGTCTGACAAAAGTGAAAAATGTAAATTTTCAATTTCAACCAAACATGCTAGAAATGCTCCAATTGAGCTAATTAGCTTATTGTGAGAATATTACAAACGTCTGACAACACTGAAAAATGTAAATTTCCAATTTCATCCAAACATGCTAGAAATGCTCCAATTGAGCTAATTAGCTTATTGTGAGAATATTGCAATTGTCTGACAAAAGTGAAAAATGTAAATTTCCAATTTCAACCAAACATGCTAGAAATGCTCAAATTGCGCAAATAAGCCTACTGTAAAAATTTTACAAACGTCTGACAAAACTGAAAAATGTAAATTTCCAATTTCAACCAAACATGCTAGAAATGCTCCAATTGAGATAATTAGCTTATTGTGAGAATATTACAAACGTCTGACAACACTGAAAAATGTAAATTTCTAATTTCAACCAAACATGCTAGAAATGCTCCAATTAAGCTAATTAGCTTATTGAGAGAATATTGCAATTGTCTGACAAAAGTGAAAAATGTAATTTTCCAATTTCAACCAAACATGCTTGAAATGCTCTAATTGAGCTAATTAGCTTATTGTGAGAATATTACAAACGTCTGACAAAACTGAAAAATGTAAATTTCCAATTTCAACCAAACATGCTAGAAAAGCTCCAATTGAGCTAATTAGCTCATTGTGAGAATATTGCAATTGTCTGACAAAAGTGAAAAATGTAAATTTCCAATTTCAACCAAACATGCTTGAAATGCTCCAATTGAGCTAATTAGCTTATTGTGAGAATATTTCAAACGTCTGACAAAATTGAAAAATGTAAATTTCCAATTTCAACCAAACATGCTAGAAATGCTCCAATTGAGCTAATTAGCTTATTGTGAGAATATTGCAATTGTCTGAAAAAATTGAAAAATGTAATTTTCCAATTTCAACCAAACATGCTAGAAATGCTCCAATTGAGCTAATTAGCTTATTGTGACAATATTACAAACGTCTGACAAAAGTGAAAAATGTAAATTTCCAATTTCAACCAAACATGCTAGAAATGCTCCAATTGAGCTAATTAGCTTATTGTGAGAATATTACAAACGTCTGACAACACTGAAAAATGTAAATTTCTAGTTTCAACCAAACATGCTAGAAATGCTCCAAATGAGCTAATTAGCTTATTGAGAGAATATTGCAATTGTCTGACAAAAGTGAAAAATGTAAATTTTCAATTTCAACCAAACATGCTAGAAATGCTCCAATTGAGCTAATTAGCTTATTGTGAGAATACTACAAACGTCTGACAAAACTGAAAAATGTAAATTTCCAATTTCAACCAAACATGCTAGAAATGCTCCAATTGAGCTAATTAGCTTATTGTGAGAATATTACAAACGTCTGACAACACTGAAAAATGTAAATTTCTAATTTCAACCAAACATGCTAGAATTGCTCCAATTAAGCTAATTAGCTTATTGAGAGAATATTGCAATTGTCTGACAAAAAGTGAAAAATGTAATTTTCCAATTTCAACCAAACATGCTAGAAATGCTCCAATTGAGCTAATTAGCTTATTGTGAGAATATTGCAATTGTCTGACAAAAGTGAAAAATGTAAATTTCCAATTTCAACCAAACATGCTAGAAATGCTCCAATTGAGCTAATTAGCTTATTGTGAGAATACTACAAACGTCTGACAAAACTGAAAAATGTAAATTTCGAATTTCAACAAAACATGCTAGATATGCTCCAATTGAGCTAATTAGCTTATTGTGAGAATATTGCAATTGTCTGACAAAAGTGAGAAATGTAAATTTCCAATTTCAACCAAACATGCTTGAAATGCTCTAATTGAGCTAATTAGCTTATTGAGAGAATATTGCAATTGTCAGACAAAACTGAAAAATGTAAACTTCCAATTTCAACCAAACATGCTAGAAATGCTCCAATTGAGCTAATTAGCTTATTGTGAGAATATTACAAACGTCTGACAAAATTGAAAAATGTAAATTTCAGATTTCAACCAAACATGCTAGAAATGCTCCAATTGAGCTAATTAGCTTATTGTGAGAATATTGCAATTGTCTGACAAAAGTGAAAAATGTAATTTTCCAATTTCAACCAAACATGCTAGAAATGCTCCAATTGAGCTAATTAGCTTATTGTGACAGTATTACAAACGTCTGAGAAAAGTGAAAAATGTAAATTTTCAATTTCAACCAAACATGCTAGAAATGCTCCAATTGAGCTAATTAGCTTATTGTGAGAATATTACAAACGTCTGACAACACTGAAAAATGTAAATTTCTAATTTCAACCAAACATGCTAGAAATGCTCCAAATGAGCTAATTAGCTTATTGAGAGAATATTGCAATTGTCTGACAAAAGTGAAAAATGTAAATTTCCAATTTCAACCAAACATGCTAGAAATGTTCCAATTGAGCTAATTAGCTTATTGTGAGAATATTGCAATTGTCTGACAAAAGTGAAAAATGTAAATTTCCAATTTCAACCAAACATGCTAGAAATGCTCCAATTGAGCTAATTAGCTTATTGAGAGAATATTGCAATTGTCTGACAAAAGTGAAAAATGTAAATTTTCAATTTCAACCAAACATGCTAGAAATGCTCCAATTGAGCTAATTAGCTTATTGTGAGAATACTACAAACGTCTGACAAAAGTGAAAAATGTAAATTTCCAATTTCAACCAAACATGCTAGAAATGCTCCAATTGAGCTAATTAGCTTATTGTGAGAATATTACAAACGTCTGACAAAATTGAAAAATGTAAATTTCCAATTTCAACCAAACATGCTAGAAATGCTTCAATTGAGCTAATTAGCTTATTGTGACAATATTACAAACGTCTGACAAAAGTGAAAAATGTAAATTTCCAATTTCAACCAAACATGCTAGAAATGCTCCAATTGGGCTAATTAGCTTATTGTGAGAATGTTACAAACGACTGACAAAACTGAAAAATGTAAATTTCCAATTTCAACCAAACATGCTAGAAATGCTCCAATTGAGCTAATTAGCTTATTGAGAGAATATTGCAATTGTCTGACAAAAGTGAAAAATGTAAATTTTCAATTTCAACCAAACATGCTAGAAATGCTCCAATTGAGCTAATTAGCTTATTGTGAGAATATTGCAATTGTCTGACAAAAGTGAAAAATGTAATTTTCCAATTTCAACCAAACATGCTAGAAATGCTCCAATTGAGCTAATTAGCTTAATGTGACAATATTACAAACGTCTGACAAAAGTGAAAAATGTAAATTTCCAATTTCAACCAAACATGCTAGAAATGCTCCAATTGAGCTAATTAGCTTATTGTGAGAATATTACAAACGTCTGACAACACTGAAAAATGTAAATTTCTAGTTTCAACCAAACATGCTAGAAATGCTCCAATTGAGCTAATTAGCTTATTGAGAGAATATTGCAATTGTCTGACAAAAGTGAAAAATGTAAATTTCCAATTTCAACCAAACATGCTAGAAATGCTCCAATTGAGCTAATTAGCTTATTGTGAGAATGTTGCAATTGTCTGACAAAAGTGAAAAATTTAAATTTCCAATTTCAACCAAACATGCTAGAAATGCTCAAATTGCGCAAACAAACCTACTGTAAGAATTTTACAAACATCTGACAAAACTGAAAAATGTAAATTTCCAATTTCAACCAAACATGCTAGAAATGTTCTAATTGAGCTAATTAGCTTATTGTGAGAATAGTACAAACGTCTGACAACACTGAAAAATGTAAATTTCTAATTTCAACCAAACATGCTAGAAATGCTCCAATTAAGCTAATTAGCTTATTGAGAGAATATTGCAATTGTCTGACAAAAGTGAAAAATGTAATTTTCCAATTTCAACCAAACATGCTAGAAATGCTCCAATTGAGCTAATTAGCTTATTGTGAGAATATTGCAATTGTCTGACAAAAGTGAAAAATGTAAATTTCCAATTTCAACCAAACATGCTAGAAATGCTCCAATTGAGCTAATTAGCTTATTGTGAGAATATTACAAACGTCTGACAAAACTGAAAAATGTAAATTTCCAAATTCAAACAAACATGCTAGAAATGCTCCAATTGAGCTAATTAGCTCATTGTGAGAATATTGCAATTGTCTGACAAAAGTGAAAAATGTAAATTTCCATTTTCAACCAAACATGCTAGAAATGCTCCAATTGAGCTAATTAGCTTATTGTGAGAATATTGCAATTGTCTGATAAAAGTGAAAAATGTAATTTTCCAATTTCAACCAAACATGCTAGAAATGCTCCAATTGAGCTAATTAGCTTATTGTGACAATATTACAAACGTCTGACAAAAGTGAAAAATGTAAAATTCCAATTTCAACCAAACATGCTAGAAATGTTCCAATTGAGCTAATTAGCTTATTGTGAGAATATTGCAATTGTCTGACAAAAGTGAAAAATGTAAATTTCCAATTTCAACCAAACATGCTAGAAATGCTCCAATTGAGCTAATTAGCTTATTGACAGAATACTACAAACGTCTGACAAAACTGAAAAATGTAAATTTCGAGTTTCAACCAAACATGCTAGAAATGCTCCAATTGAGCTAATTAGCTTATTGAGAGAATATTGCAATTGTCTGACAAAAGTGAAAAATGTAAATTTTCAATTTCAACCAAACATGCTAGAAATGCTCCAATTGAGCTAATTAGCTTATTGTGAGAATATTGCAATTGTCTGACAAAAGTGAAAAATGTAATTTTCGAATTTCAACCAAACATGCTAGAAATGCTCCAATTGAGCTAATTAGCTTAATGTGACAATATTACAAACGTCTGACAAAAGTGAAAAATGTAAATTTCCAATTTCAACCAAACATGCTAGAAATGCTCCAATTGAGCTAATTAGCTTATTGTGAGAATATTACAAACGTCTGACAACACTGAAAAATTTAAATTTCTAGTTTCAACCAAACATGCTAGAAATGCTCAAATTGCGCAAATAAGCCTACTGTAAGAATTTTACAAACGTCTGACAAAACTGAAAAATGTAAATTTCCAATTTCAACCAAACATGCTAGAAATGCTCCAATTGAGCTAATTAGCTTATTGTGAGAATATTACAAACGTCTGACAACACTGAAAAATGTAAATTTCTAATTTCAACCAAACATGCTAGAATTGCTCCAATTAAGCTAATTAGCTTATTGAGAGAATATTGCAATTGTCTGACAAAAGTGAAAAATGTAATTTTCCAATTTCAACCAAACATGCTAGAAATGCTCCAATTGAGCTAATTAGCTTATTGTGAGAATATTGCAATTGTCTGACAAAAGTGAAAAATGTAAATTTCCAATTTCAACCAAACATGCTAGAAATGCTCCAATTGAGCTAATTAGCTTATTGTGAGAATACTACAAACGTCTGACAAAACTGAAAAATGTAAATTTCCAATTTCAACAAAACATGCTAGATATGCTCCAATTGAGCTAATTAGCTTATTGTGAGAATATTGCAATTGTCTGACAAAAGTGAAAAATGTAAATTTCCAATTTCAACCAAACATGCTAGAAATGCTCCAATTGAGCTAATTAGCTTATTGTGAGAATATTACAAACGTCTGACAACACTGAAAAATGTAAATTTCTAATTTCAACCAAACATGCTAGAAATGCTCCAAATGAGCTAATTAGCTTATTGAGAGAATATTGCAATTGTCTGACAAAAGTGAAAAATGTAAATTTCCAATTTCAACCAAACATGCTAGAAATGTTCCAATTGAGCTAATTAGCTTATTGTGAGAATATTGCAATTGTCTGACAAAAGTGAAAAATGTAAATTTCCAATTTCAACCAAACATGCTAGAAATGCTCCAATTGAGCTAATTAGCTTATTGTGAGAATATTGCAATTGTCTGACAAAAGTGAAAAATGTAAATTTTCAATTTCAACCAAACATGCTAGAAATGCTCCAATTGAGCTAATTAGCTTATTGTGACAATATTACAAACGTCTGACAAAAGTGAAAAATGTAAAATTCCAATTTCAACCAAACATGCTAGAAATACTCCAATTGAGCTAATTAGCTTATTGTGAGAATATTACAAACGTCTGACAACACTGAAAAATGTAAATTTCTAATTTCAACCAAACATGCTAGAAATGCTCCAAATGAGCTAATTAGCTTATTGAGAGAATATTGCAATTGTCTGACAAAAGTGAAAAATGTAAATTTCCAATTTCAACCAAACATGCTAGAAATGTTCCAATTGAGCTAATTAGCTTATTGTGAGAATATTGCAATTGTCTGACAAAAGTGAAAAATGTAAATTTCCAATTTCAACCAAACATGCTAGAAATGCTCCAATTGAGCTAATTAGCTTATTGTCAGAATACTACAAACGTCTGACAAAACTGAAAAATGTAAATTTCTAATTTCAACCAAACATGCTAGAAATGCTCCAATTGAGCTAATTAGCTTATTGAGAGAATATTGCAATTGTCTGACAAAAGTGAAAAATGTAAATTTTCAATTTCAACCAAACATGCTAGAAATGCTCCAATTGAGCTAATTAGCTTATTGTGAGAATATTGCAATTGTCTGACAAAAGTGAAAAATGTAATTTTCGAATTTCAACCAAACATGCTAGAAATGCTCCAATTGAGCTAATTAGCTTAATGTGACAATATTACAAACGTCTGACAAAAGTGAAAAATGTAAATTTCCAATTTCAACCAAACATGCTAGAAATGCTCCAATTGAGCTAATTAGCTTATTGTGAGAATATTACAAACGTCTGACAACACTGAAAAATTTAAATTTCTAGTTTCAACCAAACATGCTAGAAATGCTCAAATTGCGCAAATAAGCCTACTGTAAGAATTTTACAAACGTCTGACAAAACTGAAAAATGTAAATTTCCAATTTCAACCAAACATGCTAGAAATGCTCCAATTGAGCTAATTAGCTTATTGTGAGAATATTACAAACGTCTGACAACACTGAAAAATGTAAATTTCTAATTTCAACCAAACATGCTAGAATTGCTCCAATTAAGCTAATTAGCTTATTGAGAGAATATTGCAATTGTCTGACAAAAGTGAAAAATGTAATTTTCCAATTTCAACCAAACATGCTAGAAATGCTCCAATTGAGCTAATTAGCTTATTGTGAGAATATTGCAATTGTCTGACAAAAGTGAAAAATGTAAATTTCCAATTTCAACCAAACATGCTAGAAATGCTCCAATTGAGCTAATTAGCTTATTGTGAGAATACTACAAACGTCTGACAAAACTGAAAAATGTAAATTTCCAATTTCAACAAAACATGCTAGATATGCTCCAATTGAGCTAATTAGCTTATTGTGAGAATATTGCAATTGTCTGACAAAAGTGAAAAATGTAAATTTCCAATTTCAACCAAACATGCTAGAAATGCTCCAATTGAGCTAATTAGCTTATTGTGAGAATATTACAAACGTCTGACAACACTGAAAAATGTAAATTTCTAATTTCAACCAAACATGCTAGAAATGCTCCAAATGAGCTAATTAGCTTATTGAGAGAATATTGCAATTGTCTGACAAAAGTGAAAAATGTAAATTTCCAATTTCAACCAAACATGCTAGAAATGTTCCAATTGAGCTAATTAGCTTATTGTGAGAATATTGCAATTGTCTGACAAAAGTGAAAAATGTAAATTTCCAACTTCAACCAAACATGCTAGAAATGCTCCAATTGAGCTAATTAGCTTATTGTGAGAATACTACAAATGTCTTATAAAAGTGAAAAATGTAAATTTTCAATTTCAACCAAACATGCTAGAAATGCTCCAATTGAGCTAATTAGCTTATTGTGAGAATATTACAAACGTCTGACAACACTGAAAAATGTAAATTTCCAATTTCTTCCAAACATGCTAGAAATGCTCCAATTGAGCTAATTAGCTTATTGTGAGAATACTACAAACGTCTGACAAAACTGAAAAATGTAAATTTCCAATTTCAACCAAACATGCTAGAAATGCTCCAATTGAGCTAATTAGCTTATTGTGAGAATATTACAAACGTCTGACAAAATTGAAAAATGTAAATTTCCAATTTCAACCAAACATGCTAGAAATGCTCCAATTGAGCTAATTAGCTTATTGTGACAATATTACAAACGTCTGACAAAACTGAAAAATGTAAATTTCCAATTTCAACCAAACATGCTAGAAATGCTCCAATTGAGCTAATTAGCTTATTGTGAGAATATTACAAACGTCTGACAACACTGAAAAATGTAAATTTCCAATTTCATCCAAACATGCTAGAAATGCTCCAATTGAGCTAATTAGCTTATTGTGAGAATATTGCAATTGTCTGACAAAAGTGAAAAATGTAAATTTCCAATTTCAACAAAACATGCTAGAAATGCTCAATTTGCGCAAATAAGCCTACTGTAAGAATTTTACAAACGTCTGACAAAACTGAAAAATGTAAATTTCCAATTTCAACCAAACATGCTAGAAATGCTATAATTGAGCTAATTAGCTTATTGTGAGAATATTACAAACGTCTGACAACACTGAAAAATGTAAATTTCTAATTTCAACCAAACATGCTAGAAATGCTCCAATTAAGCTAATTAGCTTATTGAAAGAATATTGCAATTGTCTGACAAAAGTGAAAAATGTAATTTTCCAATTTCAACCAAACATGCTAGAAATGCTCCAATTGAGCTAATTAGCTTATTGTGAGAATACTACAAACGTCTGACAAAAGTGAAAAATGTAAATTTCCAATTTCAACCAAACATGCTAGAAATGCTCCAATTGAGCTAATTAGCTTATTGTGAGAATATTGCAATTGTCTGACAAAAGTGAAAAATGTAAATTTCCAATTTCAACCAAACATGCTTGAAATGCTCTAATTGAGCTAATTAGCTTATTGAGAGAATATTGCAATTGTCAGACAAAACTGAAAAATGTAAACTTCCAATTTCAACCAAACATGCTAGAAATGCTCCAATTGAGCTAATTAGCTTATTGTGAGAATATTACAAACGTCTGACAAAATTGAAAAATGTAAATTTCCAATTTCAACCAAACATGCTAGAAATGCTCCAATTGAGCTAATTAGCTTATTGTGAGAATATTGCAATTGTCTGACAAAAGTGAAAAATGTAATTTTCCAAATTCAACCAAACATGCTAGAAATGCTCCAATTGAGCTAATTAGCTTATTGTGACAATATTACAAACGTCTGACAAAAGTGAAAAATGTAAATTTCCAATTTCAACCAAACATGCTAGAAATGCTCCAATTGAGCTAATTAGCTTATTGTGAGAATATTACAAACGTCTGACAACACTGAAAAATGTAAATTTCCAATTTCAACCAAACATGCTAGAAATGCTCCAAATGAGCTAATTAGCTTATTGAAAGAATATTGCAATTGTCTGACAAAAGTGAAAAATGTAAATTTCCAATTTCAACCAAACATGCTAGAAATGTTCCAATTGAGCTAATTAGCTTATTGTGAGAATATTGCAATTGTCTGACAAAAGTGAAAAATGTAAATTTTCAATTTCAACCAAACATGCTAGAAATGCTCCAATTGAGCTAATTAGCTTATTGTGAGAATATTACAAACGTCTGACAAAACTGAAAAATGTAAATTTGCAATTTCAACCAAACATGCTAGAAATGCTCCAATTGAGCTAATTAGCTTATTGAGAGAATATTGCAATTGTCTGACAAAAGTGAAAAATGTAAATTTCCAATTTCAACCAAACATGCTAGAAATGCTCCAATTGAGCTAATTAGCTTATTGTGAGAATATTACAAACGTCTGACAACACTGAAAAATGTAAATTTCCAATTTCATCCAAACATGCTAGAAATGCTCCAATTGAGCTAATTAGCTTATTGTGAGAATATTGCAATTGTCTGACAAAAGTGAAAAATGTAAATTTCCAATTTCAACCAAACATGCTAGAAATGCTCCAATTAAGCTAATTAGCTTATTGAGAGAATATTGCAATTGTCTGACAAAAGTGAAAAATGTAATTTTCCAATTTCAACCAAACATGCTAGAAATGCTCCAATTGAGCTAAGGAGCTTATTGTGAGAATATTACAAACGTCTGACAAAACTGAAAAATGTAAATTTTTAATTTCAACCAAACATGCTAGAAATGCTCCAATTAAGCTAATTAGCTTATTGAGAGAATATTGCAATTGTCTGACAAAAGTGAAAAATGTAATTTTCCAATTTCAACCAAACATGCTAGAAATGCTCCAATTGAGCTAATTAGCTTATTGTGAGAATATTGCAATTGTCTGACAAAAGTGAAAAATGTAAATTTCCAATTTCAATCAAACATGCTAGAAATGCTCCAATTGAGCTAATTAGCTTATTGTGGGAATATTACAAACGTCTGACAAAAGTGAAAAATGTAAATTTCGAATTTCAACCAAACATGCTAGAAATGCTCCAATTGAGCTAATTAGCTTATTGTGAGAATATTACAAACGTCTGACAAAACTGAAAAATGTAATTTTCCAATTTTAACCAAACATGCTAGAAATGCTCCAATTGAGCTAATTAGCTTATTGTGAGAATATTGCAATTGTCTGACAAAAGTGAAAAATGTAAATTTCCAATTTCAACCAAACATGCTAGAAATGCTCAAATTGCGCGAATAAGCCTACTGTAAGAATTTTACAGACGTCTGACAATCTGAAAAATGTAAATTTCCAATTTCAACCAAACATGCTAGAAATGCTATAATTGAGCTAATTAGCTTATTGTGAGAATATTACAAACGTCTGACAAAACTGAAAAATGTAAATTTTTAATTTCAACCAAACATGCTAGAAATGCTCCAATTAAGCTAATTAGCTTATTGAGAGAATATTGCAATTGTCTGACAAAAGTGAAAAATGTAATTTTCCAATTTCAACCAAACATGCTAGAAATGCTCCAATTGAGCTAATTAGCTTATTGTGAGAATATTGCAATTGTCTGACAAAAGTGAAAAATGTAAATTTCCAATTTCAATCAAACATGCTAGAAATGCTCCAATTGAGCTAATTAGCTTATTGTGGGAATATTACAAACGTCTGACAAAAGTGAAAAATGTAAATTTCGAATTTCAACCAAACATGCTAGAAATGCTCCAATTGAGCTAATTAGCTTATTGTGAGAATATTACAAACGTCTGACAAAACTGAAAAATGTAATTTTCCAATTTTAACCAAACATGCTAGAAATGCTCCAATTGAGCTAATTAGCTTATTGTGGGAATATTACAAACGTCTGACAAAAGTGAAAAATGTAAATTTCGAATTTCAACCAAACATGCTAGAAATGCTCCAATTGAGCTAATTAGCTTATTGTGAGAATATTACAAACGTCTGACAAAACTGAAAAATGTAATTTTCCAATTTTAACCAAACATGCTAGAAATGCTCAAATTGCGCAAATAAGCCTACTGTAAGAATTTTACAAACGTCTGACAAAACTGAAAAATGTAAATTTCCAATTTCAACCAAACATGCTAGAAATGCTCCAATTGAGCTAATTAGCTTATTGTGAGAATATTACAAACGTCTGACAACACTGAAAAATGTAAATTTCTAATTTCAACCAAACATGCTAGAATTGCTCCAATTAAGCTAATTAGCTTATTGAGAGAATATTGCAATTGTCTGACAAAAGTGAAAAATGTAATTTTCCAATTTCAACCAAACATGCTAGAAATGCTCCAATTGAGCTAATTAGCTTATTGTGAGAATATTGCAATTGTCTGACAAAAGTGAAAAATGTAAATTTCCAATTTCAACCAAACATGCTAGAAATGCTCCAATTGAGCTAATTAGCTTATTGTGAGAATACTACAAACGTCTGACAAAACTGAAAAATGTAAATTTCCAATTTCAACAAAACATGCTAGATATGCTCCAATTGAGCTAATTAGCTTATTGTGAGAATATTGCAATTGTCTGACAAAAGTGAAAAATGTAAATTTCCAATTTCAACCAAACATGCTAGAAATGCTCCAATTGAGCTAATTAGCTTATTGTGAGAATATTACAAACGTCTGACAACACTGAAAAATGTAAATTTCTAATTTCAACCAAACATGCTAGAAATGCTCCAAATGAGCTAATTAGCTTATTGAGAGAATATTGCAATTGTCTGACAAAAGTGAAAAATGTAAATTTCCAATTTCAACCAAACATGCTAGAAATGTTCCAATTGAGCTAATTAGCTTATTGTGAGAATATTGCAATTGTCTGACAAAAGTGAAAAATGTAAATTTCCAATTTCAACCAAACATGCTAGAAATGCTCCAATTGAGCTAATTAGCTTATTGTGAGAATATTGCAATTGTCTGACAAAAGTGAAAAATGTAAATTTTCAATTTCAACCAAACATGCTAGAAATGCTCCAATTGAGCTAATTAGCTTATTGTGACAATATTACAAACGTCTGACAAAAGTGAAAAATGTAAAATTCCAATTTCAACCAAACATGCTAGAAATACTCCAATTGAGCTAATTAGCTTATTGTGAGAATATTACAAACGTCTGACAACACTGAAAAATGTAAATTTCTAATTTCAACCAAACATGCTAGAAATGCTCCAAATGAGCTAATTAGCTTATTGAGAGAATATTGCAATTGTCTGACAAAAGTGAAAAATGTAAATTTCCAATTTCAACCAAACATGCTAGAAATGTTCCAATTGAGCTAATTAGCTTATTGTGAGAATATTGCAATTGTCTGACAAAAGTGAAAAATGTAAATTTCCAATTTCAACCAAACATGCTAGAAATGCTCCAATTGAGCTAATTAGCTTATTGTCAGAATACTACAAACGTCTGACAAAACTGAAAAATGTAAATTTCCAATTTCAACCAAACATGCTAGAAATGCTCCAATTGAGCTAATTAGCTTATTGTGAGAATATTACAAACGTCTGACAACACTGAAAAATTTAAATTTCTAGTTTCAACCAAACATGCTAGAAATGCTCAAATTGCGCAAATAAGCCTACTGTAAGAATTTTACAAACGTCTGACAAAACTGAAAAATGTAAATTTCCAATTTCAACCAAACATGCTAGAAATGCTCCAATTGAGCTAATTAGCTTATTGTGAGAATATTACAAACGTCTGACAACACTGAAAAATGTAAATTTCTAATTTCAACCAAACATGCTAGAATTGCTCCAATTAAGCTAATTAGCTTATTGAGAGAATATTGCAATTGTCTGACAAAAGTGAAAAATGTAATTTTCCAATTTCAACCAAACATGCTAGAAATGCTCCAATTGAGCTAATTAGCTTATTGTGAGAATATTGCAATTGTCTGACAAAAGTGAAAAATGTAAATTTCCAATTTCAACCAAACATGCTAGAAATGCTCCAATTGAGCTAATTAGCTTATTGTGAGAATACTACAAACGTCTGACAAAACTGAAAAATGTAAATTTCCAATTTCAACAAAACATGCTAGATATGCTCCAATTGAGCTAATTAGCTTATTGTGAGAATATTGCAATTGTCTGACAAAAGTGAAAAATGTAAATTTCCAATTTCAACCAAACATGCTAGAAATGCTCCAATTGAGCTAATTAGCTTATTGTGAGAATATTACAAACGTCTGACAACACTGAAAAATGTAAATTTCTAATTTCAACCAAACATGCTAGAAATGCTCCAAATGAGCTAATTAGCTTATTGAGAGAATATTGCAATTGTCTGACAAAAGTGAAAAATGTAAATTTCCAATTTCAACCAAACATGCTAGAAATGTTCCAATTGAGCTAATTAGCTTATTGTGAGAATATTGCAATTGTCTGACAAAAGTGAAAAATGTAAATTTCCAACTTCAACCAAACATGCTAGAAATGCTCCAATTGAGCTAATTAGCTTATTGTGAGAATACTACAAATGTCTGACAAAAGTGAAAAATGTAAATTTTCAATTTCAACCAAACATGCTAGAAATGCTCCAATTGAGCTAATTAGCTTATTGTGAGAATATTACAAACGTCTGACAACACTGAAAAATGTAAATTTCCAATTTCTTCCAAACATGCTAGAAATGCTCCAATTGAGCTAATTAGCTTATTGTGAGAATACTACAAACGTCTGACAAAACTGAAAAATGTAAATTTCCAATTTCAACCAAACATGCTAGAAATGCTCCAATTGAGCTAATTAGCTTATTGTGAGAATATTACAAACGTCTGACAAAATTGAAAAATGTAAATTTCCAATTTCAACCAAACATGCTAGAAATGCTCCAATTGAGCTAATTAGCTTATTGTGACAATATTACAAACGTCTGACAAAACTGAAAAATGTAAATTTCCAATTTCAACCAAACATGCTAGAAATGCTCCAATTGAGCTAATTAGCTTATTGTGAGAATATTACAAACGTCTGACAACACTGAAAAATGTAAATTTCCAATTTCATCCAAACATGCTAGAAATGCTCCAATTGAGCTAATTAGCTTATTGTGAGAATATTGCAATTGTCTGACAAAAGTGAAAAATGTAAATTTCCAATTTCAACAAAACATGCTAGAAATGCTCAATTTGCGCAAATAAGCCTACTGTAAGAATTTTACAAACGTCTGACAAAACTGAAAAATGTAAATTTCCAATTTCAACCAAACATGCTAGAAATGCTATAATTGAGCTAATTAGCTTATTGTGAGAATATTACAAACGTCTGACAACACTGAAAAATGTAAATTTCTAATTTCAACCAAACATGCTAGAAATGCTCCAATTAAGCTAATTAGCTTATTGAAAGAATATTGCAATTGTCTGACAAAAGTGAAAAATGTAATTTTCCAATTTCAACCAAACATGCTAGAAATGCTCCAATTGAGCTAATTAGCTTATTGTGAGAATACTACAAACGTCTGGCAAAAGTGAAAAATGTAAATTTCCAATTTCAACCAAACATGCTAGAAATGCTCCAATTGAGCTAATTAGCTTATTGTGAGAATATTGCAATTGTCTGACAAAAGTGAAAAATGTAAATTTCCAATTTCAACCAAACATGCTTGAAATGCTCTAATTGAGCTAATTAGCTTATTGAGAGAATATTGCAATTGTCAGACAAAACTGAAAAATGTAAACTTCCAATTTCAACCAAACATGCTAGAAATGCTCCAATTGAGCTAATTAGCTTATTGTGAGAATATTACAAACGTCTGACAAAATTGAAAAATGTAAATTTCCAATTTCAACCAAACATGCTAGAAATGCTCCAATTGAGCTAATTAGCTTATTGTGAGAATATTGCAATTGTCTGACAAAAGTGAAAAATGTAATTTTCCAAATTCAACCAAACATGCTAGAAATGCTCCAATTGAGCTAATTAGCTTATTGTGACAATATTACAAACGTCTGACAAAAGTGAAAAATGTAAATTTCCAATTTCAACCAAACATGCTAGAAATGCTCCAATTGAGCTAATTAGCTTATTGTGAGAATATTACAAACGTCTGACAACACTGAAAAATGTAAATTTCCAATTTCAACCAAACATGCTAGAAATGCTCCAAATGAGCTAATTAGCTTATTGAGAGAATATTGCAATTGTCTGACAAAAGTGAAAAATGTAAATTTCCAATTTCAACCAAACATGCTAGAAATGTTCCAATTGAGCTAATTAGCTTATTGTGAGAATATTGCAATTGTCTGACAAAAGTGAAAAATGTAAATTTCCAACTTCAACCAAACATGCTAGAAATGCTCCAATTGAGCTAATTAGCTTATTGTGAGAATACTACAAATGTCTGACAAAAGTGAAAAATGTAAATTTTCAATTTCAACCAAACATGCTAGAAATGCTCCAATTGAGCTAATTAGCTTATTGTGAGAATATTACAAACGTCTGACAACACTGAAAAATGTAAATTTCCAATTTCTTCCAAACATGCTAGAAATGCTCCAATTGAGCTAATTAGCTTATTGTGAGAATACTACAAACGTCTGACAAAACTGAAAAATGTAAATTTCCAATTTCAACCAAACATGCTAGAAATGCTCCAATTGAGCTAATTAGCTTATTGTGACAATATTACAAACGTCTGACAAAACTGAAAAATGTAAATTTCCAATTTCAACCAAACATGCTAGAAATGCTCCAATTGAGCTAATTAGCTTATTGTGAGAATATTACAAACGTCTGACAACACTGAAAAATGTAAATTTCCAATTTCATCCAAACATGCTAGAAATGCTCCAATTGAGCTAATTAGCTTATTGTGAGAATATTGCAATTGTCTGACAAAAGTGAAAAATGTAAATTTCCAATTTCAACAAAACATGCTAGAAATGCTCAATTTGCGCAAATAAGCCTACTGTAAGAATTTTACAAACGTCTGACAAAACTGAAAAATGTAAATTTCCAATTTCAACCAAACATGCTAGAAATGCTATAATTGAGCTAATTAGCTTATTGTGAGAATATTACAAACGTCTGACAACACTGAAAAATGTAAATTTCTAATTTCAACCAAACATGCTAGAAATGCTCCAATTAAGCTAATTAGCTTATTGAAAGAATATTGCAATTGTCTGACAAAAGTGAAAAATGTAATTTTCCAATTTCAACCAAACATGCTAGAAATGCTCCAATTGAGCTAATTAGCTTATTGTGAGAATACTACAAACGTCTGACAAAAGTGAAAAATGTAAATTTCCAATTTCAACCAAACATGCTAGAAATGCTCCAATTGAGCTAATTAGCTTATTGTGAGAATATTGCAATTGTCTGACAAAAGTGAAAAATGTAAATTTCCAATTTCAACCAAACATGCTTGAAATGCTCTAATTGAGCTAATTAGCTTATTGAGAGAATATTGCAATTGTCAGACAAAACTGAAAAATGTAAACTTCCAATTTCAACCAAACATGCTAGAAATGCTCCAATTGAGCTAATTAGCTTATTGTGAGAATATTACAAACGTCTGACAAAATTGAAAAATGTAAATTTCCAATTTCAACCAAACATGCTAGAAATGCTCCAATTGAGCTAATTAGCTTATTGTGAGAATATTGCAATTGTCTGACAAAAGTGAAAAATGTAATTTTCCAAATTCAACCAAACATGCTAGAAATGCTCCAATTGAGCTAATTAGCTTATTGTGACAATATTACAAACGTCTGACAAAAGTGAAAAATGTAAATTTCCAATTTCAACCAAACATGCTAGAAATGCTCCAATTGAGCTAATTAGCTTATTGTGAGAATATTACAAACGTCTGACAACACTGAAAAATGTAAATTTCCAATTTCAACCAAACATGCTAGAAATGCTCCAAATGAGCTAATTAGCTTATTGAAAGAATATTGCAATTGTCTGACAAAAGTGAAAAATGTAAATTTCCAATTTCAACCAAACATGCTAGAAATGTTCCAATTGAGCTAATTAGCTTATTGTGAGAATATTGCAATTGTCTGACAAAAGTGAAAAATGTAAATTTTCAATTTCAACCAAACATGCTAGAAATGCTCCAATTGAGCTAATTAGCTTATTGTGAGAATATTACAAACGTCTGACAAAACTGAAAAATGTAAATTTGCAATTTCAACCAAACATGCTAGAAATGCCCCAATTGAGCTAATTAGCTTATTGAGAGAATATTGCAATTGTCTGACAAAAGTGAAAAATGTAAATTTCCAATTTCAACCAAACATGCTAGAAATGCTCCAATTGAGCTAATTAGCTTATTGTGAGAATATTACAAACGTCTGACAACACTGAAAAATGTAAATTTCCAATTTCATCCAAACATGCTAGAAATGCTCCAATTGAGCTAATTAGCTTATTGTGAGAATATTGCAATTGTCTGACAAAAGTGAAAAATGTAAATTTCCAATTTCAACCAAACATGCTAGAAATGCTCCAATTAAGCTAATTAGCTTATTGAGAGAATATTGCAATTGTCTGACAAAAGTGAAAAATGTAATTTTCCAATTTCAACCAAACATGCTAGAAATGCTCCAATTGAGCTAATGAGCTTATTGTGAGAATATTACAAACGTCTGACAAAACTGAAAAATGTAAATTTTTAATTTCAACCAAACATGCTAGAAATGCTCCAATTAAGCTAATTAGCTTATTGAGAGAATATTGCAATTGTCTGACAAAAGTGAAAAATGTAATTTTCCAATTTCAACCAAACATGCTAGAAATGCTCCAATTGAGCTAATTAGCTTATTGTGAGAATATTGCAATTGTCTGACAAAAGTGAAAAATGTAAATTTCCAATTTCAATCAAACATGCTAGAAATGCTCCAATTGAGCTAATTAGCTTATTGTGGGAATATTACAAACGTCTGACAAAAGTGAAAAATGTAAATTTCGAATTTCAACCAAACATGCTAGAAATGCTCCAATTGAGCTAATTAGCTTATTGTGAGAATATTACAAACGTCTGACAAAACTGAAAAATGTAATTTTCCAATTTTAACCAAACATGCTAGAAATGCTCCAATTGAGCTAATTAGCTTATTGTGAGAATATTGCAATTGTCTGACAAAAGTGAAAAATGTAAATTTCCAATTTCAACCAAACATGCTAGAAATGCTCAAATTGCGCGAATAAGCCTACTGTAAGAATTTTACAGACGTCTGACAAAACTGAAAAATGTAAATTTCCAATTTCAACCAAACATGCTAGAAATGCTATAATTGAGCTAATTAGCTTATTGTGAGAATATTACAAACGTCTGACAAAACTGAAAAATGTAAATTTTTAATTTCAACCAAACATGCTAGAAATGCTCCAATTAAGCTAATTAGCTTATTGAGAGAATATTGCAATTGTCTGACAAAAGTGAAAAATGTAATTTTCCAATTTCAACCAAACATGCTAGAAATGCTCCAATTGAGCTAATTAGCTTATTGTGAGAATATTGCAATTGTCTGACAAAAGTGAAAAATGTAAATTTCCAATTTCAATCAAACATGCTAGAAATGCTCCAATTGAGCTAATTAGCTTATTGTGGGAATATTACAAACGTCTGACAAAAGTGAAAAATGTAAATTTCGAATTTCAACCAAACATGCTAGAAATGCTCCAATTGAGCTAATTAGCTTATTGTGAGAATATTACAAACGTCTGACAAAACTGAAAAATGTAATTTTCCAATTTTAACCAAACATGCTAGAAATGCTCCAATTGAGCTAATTAGCTTATTGTGACAATATTACAAACGTCTGACAAAAGTGAAAAATGTAAATTTCCAATTTCAACCAAACATGCTAGAAATGCTCCAATTGAGCTAATTAGCTTATTGTGAGAATATTACAAACGTCTGACAACACTGAAAAATGTAAATTTCCAATTTCAACCAAACATGCTAGAAATGCTCCAAATGAGCTAATTAGCTTATTGAAAGAATATTGCAATTGTCTGACAAAAGTGAAAAATGTAAATTTCCAATTTCAACCAAACATGCTAGAAATGTTCCAATTGAGCTAATTAGCTTATTGTGAGAATATTGCAATTGTCTGACAAAAGTGAAAAATGTAAATTTCCAATTTCAACCAAACATGCTAGAAATGCTCCAATTGAGCTAATTAGCTTATTGTGAGAATATTACAAACGTCTGACAACACTGAAAAATGTAAATTTCCAATTTCAACCAAACATGCTAGAAATGCTCCAAATGAGCTAATTAGCTTATTGAAAGAATATTGCAATTGTCTGACAAAAGTGAAAAATGTAAATTTCCAATTTCAACCAAACATGCTAGAAATGTTCCAATTGAGCTAATTAGCTTATTGTGAGAATATTGCAATTGTCTGACAAAAGTGAAAAATGTAAATTTTCAATTTCAACCAAACATGCTAGAAATGCTCCAATTGAGCTAATTAGCTTATTGTGAGAATATTACAAACGTCTGACAAAACTGAAAAATGTAAATTTGCAATTTCAACCAAACATGCTAGAAATGCTCCAATTGAGCTAATTAGCTTATTGAGAGAATATTGCAATTGTCTGACAAAAGTGAAAAATGTAAATTTCCAATTTCAACCAAACATGCTAGAAATGCTCCAATTGAGCTAATTAGCTTATTGTGAGAATATTACAAACGTCTGACAACACTGAAAAATGTAAATTTCCAATTTCATCCAAACATGCTAGAAATGCTCCAATTGAGCTAATTAGCTTATTGTGAGAATATTGCAATTGTCTGACAAAAGTGAAAAATGTAAATTTCCAATTTCAACCAAACATGCTAGAAATGCTCCAATTAAGCTAATTAGCTTATTGAGAGAATATTGCAATTGTCTGACAAAAGTGAAAAATGTAATTTTCCAATTTCAACCAAACATGCTAGAAATGCTCCAATTGAGCTAATGAGCTTATTGTGAGAATATTACAAACGTCTGACAAAACTGAAAAATGTAAATTTTTAATTTCAACCAAACATGCTAGAAATGCTCCAATTAAGCTAATTAGCTTATTGAGAGAATATTGCAATTGTCTGACAAAAGTGAAAAATGTAATTTTCCAATTTCAACCAAACATGCTAGAAATGCTCCAATTGAGCTAATTAGCTTATTGTGAGAATATTGCAATTGTCTGACAAAAGTGAAAAATGTAAATTTCCAATTTCAATCAAACATGCTAGAAATGCTCCAATTGAGCTAATTAGCTTATTGTGGGAATATTACAAACGTCTGACAAAAGTGAAAAATGTAAATTTCGAATTTCAACCAAACATGCTAGAAATGCTCCAATTGAGCTAATTAGCTTATTGTGAGAATATTACAAACGTCTGACAAAACTGAAAAATGTAATTTTCCAATTTTAACCAAACATGCTAGAAATGCTCCAATTGAGCTAATTAGCTTATTGTGAGAATATTGCAATTGTCTGACAAAAGTGAAAAATGTAAATTTCCAATTTCAACCAAACATGCTAGAAATGCTCAAATTGCGCGAATAAGCCTACTGTAAGAATTTTACAGACGTCTGACAAAACTGAAAAATGTAAATTTCCAATTTCAACCAAACATGCTAGAAATGCTATAATTGAGCTAATTAGCTTATTGTGAGAATATTACAAACGTCTGACAAAACTGAAAAATGTAAATTTTTAATTTCAACCAAACATGCTAGAAATGCTCCAATTAAGCTAATTAGCTTATTGAGAGAATATTGCAATTGTCTGACAAAAGTGAAAAATGTAATTTTCCAATTTCAACCAAACATGCTAGAAATGCTCCAATTGAGCTAATTAGCTTATTGTGAGAATATTGCAATTGTCTGACAAAAGTGAAAAATGTAAATTTCCAATTTCAATCAAACATGCTAGAAATGCTCCAATTGAGCTAATTAGCTTATTGTGGGAATATTACAAACGTCTGACAAAAGTGAAAAATGTAAATTTCGAATTTCAACCAAACATGCTAGAAATGCTCCAATTGAGCTAATTAGCTTATTGTGAGAATATTACAAACGTCTGACAAAACTGAAAAATGTAATTTTCCAATTTTAACCAAACATGCTAGAAATGCTCCAATTGAGCTAATTAGCTTATTGTGAGAATATTGCAATTGTCTGACAAAAGTGAAAAATGTAAATTTCCAATTTCAACCAAACATGCTAGAAATGCTCAAATTGCGCAAATAAGCCTACTGTAAGAATTTTACAAACGTCTGACAAAACTGAAAAATGTAAATTTCCAATTTCAACCAAACATGCTAGAAATGCTATAATTGAGCTAATTAGCTTATTGTGAGAATATTACAAACGTCTGACAACACTGAAAAATGTAAATTTCTAATTTCAACCAAACATGCTAGAAATGCTCCAATTAAGCTAATTAGCTTATTGAAAGAATATTGCAATTGTCTGACAAAAGTGAAAAATGTAATTTTCCAATTTCAACCAAACATGCTAGAAATGCTCCAATTGAGCTAATTAGCTTATTGTGAGAATACTACAAACGTCTGACAAAAGTGAAAAATGTAAATTTCCAATTTCAACCAAACATGCTAGAAATGCTCCAATTGAGCTAATTAGCTTATTGTGAGAATATTGCAATTGTCTGACAAAAGTGAAAAATGTAAATTTCCAATTTCAACCAAACATGCTTGAAATGCTCTAATTGAGCTAATTAGCTTATTGAGAGAATATTGCAATTGTCAGACAAAACTGAAAAATGTAAACTTCCAATTTCAACCAAACATGCTTGAAATGCTCCAATTGAGCTAATTAGCTTATTGTGACAATATTACAAACGTCTGACAAAAGTGAAAAATGTAAATTTCCAATTTCAACCAAACATGCTAGAAATGCTCCAATTGAGCTAATTAGCTTATTGTGAGAATATTACAAACGTCTGACAACACTGAAAAATGTAAATTTCCAATTTCAACCAAACATGCTAGAAATGCTCCAAATGAGCTAATTAGCTTATTGAAAGAATATTGCAATTGTCTGACAAAAGTGAAAAATGTAAATTTCCAATTTCAACCAAACATGCTAGAAATGTTCCAATTGAGCTAATTAGCTTATTGTGAGAATATTGCAATTGTCTGACAAAAGTGAAAAATGTAAATTTTCAATTTCAACCAAACATGCTAGAAATGCTCCAATTGAGCTAATTAGCTTATTGTGAGAATATTACAAACGTCTGACAAAACTGAAAAATGTAAATTTGCAATTTCAACCAAACATGCTAGAAATGCTCCAATTGAGCTAATTAGCTTATTGAGAGAATATTGCAATTGTCTGACAAAAGTGAAAAATGTAAATTTCCAATTTCAACCAAACATGCTAGAAATGCTCCAATTGAGCTAATTAGCTTATTGTGAGAATATTACAAACGTCTGACAACACTGAAAAATGTAAATTTCCAATTTCATCCAAACATGCTAGAAATGCTCCAATTGAGCTAATTAGCTTATTGTGAGAATATTGCAATTGTCTGACAAAACTGAAAAATGTAAATTTCCAATTTCAACCAAACATGCTAGAAATGCTCCAATTAAGCTAATTAGCTTATTGAGAGAATATTGCAATTGTCTGACAAAAGTGAGAAATGTAATTTTCCAATTTCAACCAAACATGCTAGAAATGCTCCAATTGAGCTAATGAGCTTATTGTGAGAATATTACAAACGTCTGACAAAACTGAAAAATGTAAATTTTTAATTTCAACCAAACATGCTAGAAATGCTCCAATTAAGCTAATTAGCTTATTGAGAGAATATTGCAATTGTCTGACAAAAGTGAAAAATGTAATTTTCCAATTTCAACCAAACATGCTAGAAATGCTCCAATTGAGCTAATTAGCTTATTGTGAGAATATTGCAATTGTCTGACAAAAGTGAAAAATGTAAATTTCCAATTTCAATCAAACATGCTAGAAATGCTCCAATTGAGCTAATTAGCTTATTGTGGGAATATTACAAACGTCTGACAAAAGTGAAAAATGTAAATTTCGAATTTCAACCAAACATGCTAGAAATGCTCCAATTGAGCTAATTAGCTTATTGTGAGAATATTACAAACGTCTGACAAAACTGAAAAATGTAATTTTCCAATTTTAACCAAACATGCTAGAAATGCTCCAATTGAGCTAATTAGCTTATTGTGAGAATATTGCAATTGTCTGACAAAAGTGAAAAATGTAAATTTCCAATTTCAACCAAACATGCTAGAAATGCTCAAATTGCGCGAATAAGCCTACTGTAAGAATTTTACAGACGTCTGACAAAACTGAAAAATGTAAATTTCCAATTTCAACCAAACATGCTAGAAATGCTCCAATTGAGCTAATTAGCTTATTGTGAGAATATTACAAACGTCTGACAACACTGAAAAATGTAAATTTCTAATTTCAACCCAACACGCTAGAAATGCTCCAAATGAGCTAATTAGCTTATTGTGAGAATATTGCAATTGTCTGACAAAAGTGAAAAATGTAAATTTCCAATTTCAACCAAACATGCTAGAAATGCTCCAATTGAGCTAATTAGCTTATTGTGAGAATATTGCAATTGTCTGACAAAAGTGAAAAATGTAAATTTCCAATTTCAGCCAAACATGCTAGAAATGCTCCAATTGAGCTAATTAGCTTATTGTGAGAATATTACAAACGTCTAACAAAATTGAAAAATGTAAATTTCCAATTTCAACCAAACATGCTAGAAATACTCCAATTGAGCTAATTAGCTTATTGTGAGAATATTGCAATTGTCTGACAAAAGTAAAAAATGTAAATTTCCAATTTCAACCAAACATGCTAGAATTGCTCCAATTGAGCTAATTAGCTTATTGTGAGATTATTGCAATTGTCTGACAAAAGTGAAAAATCTAAATTTCCAATTTCAACCAAACATGTTAGAAATGCTCCAATTGAGCTAATTAGCTTATTGTGAGAATATTACAAACGTCTGACAACACTGAAAAATGTAATTTTCCAATTTCAACCAAACATGCTAGAAATGCTCCAATTGAGCTAATTAGCTTATTGTGAGAATATTACAAACGTCTGACAACACTGAAAAATGTAAATTTCTAATTTCAACCAAACATGCTAGAAATGCTCCAAATGAGCTAATTAGCTTATTGAAAGAATATTGCAATTGTCTGACAAAAGTGAAAAATGTAAATTTCCAATTTCAACCAAACATGCTAGAAATGCTCCAATTGAGCTAATTAGCTTATTGCGAGAATATTGCAATTGTCTGACAAAAGTGAAAAATGTAAATTTCCAATTTCAACCAAACATGCTAGAAATGCTCCAATTGAGCTAATTAGCTTATTGAGAGAATATTGCAATTGTTTGACAAAAGTGAAAAATGTAAATTTCCAATTTCAACCAAACATGCTAGAAATGCTCCAATTGAGCTAATTAGCTTATTGAGAGAATATTAAAAACGTCTGACAACACTGAAAAATGTAATTTTCCAATTTCAACCAAACATGCTAGAAATGCTCCAATTGAGCTAATTAGCTTATTGTGAGAATATTACAAACGTCTGACAACACTGAAAAATGTAAATTTCTAATTTCAACCAAACATGCTAGAAATGCTCCAAATGAGCTAATTAGCTTATTGAAAGAATATTGCAAATGTCTGACAAAAGTGAAAAATGTAAATTTCCAATTTCAACCAAACATGCTAGAAATGCTCTAATTGAGCTGATTAGTTTATTGTGAGAATATTGCAATTGTCTGACAAAAGTGAAAAATGTAAATTTCCAATTTCAACCAAACATGCTAGAAATGCTCCAATTGAGCTAATTAGCTTATTGTGAGAATATTACAAACGTCTGACAAAATTGAAAAATGTAAATTTCCAATTTCAACCAAACATGCTAGAAATGCTCCAATTGAGCTAATTAGCTTATTGTGAGAATATTGCAATTGTCTGACAAAAGTGAAAAATGTAAACTTCCAATTTCAACCAAACATGCTAAAAATGCTCCAAATGAGATAATTAGCTTATTGTGAGAACATTACAAACGTCTGACAACACTGAAAAATGTAAATTTCCAATTTCAACCAAACATGCTAGAAATGCTCCAATTGAGCTAATTAGCTTATTGTGAGAATATTGCAATTGTCTGACAAAAGTGAAAAATGTAAATTTCCAATTTCAACCAAACATGCTAGAAATGCTCCAATTGAGCTAATTAGCTTGTTGTGAGAATATTGCAATTGTCTGACAAAAGTGAGAAATGTAAATTTCCAATTTCAACCAAACATGCTAGAAATGCTCCAATTGAGCTAATTAGCTTATTGTGAGAATATTACAAACGTCTGACAACACTGAAAAATGTAAATTTCTAATTTCAACCAAACATGCTAGAAATGCTCCAAATGAGCTAATTAGCTTATTGAGAGAATATTGCAATTGTCTGACAAAAGTGAAAAATGTAAATTTCCAATTTCAACCAAACATGCTAGAAATGCTCCAATTGAGCTAATTAGCTTGTTGTGAGAATATTGCAATTGTCTGACAAAAGTGAGAAATGTAAATTTCCAATTTCAACCAAACATGCTAGAAATGCTCCAATTGAGCTAATTAGCTTATTGTGAGAATACTACAAACGTCTGACAAAAGTGAAAAATGTAAATTTTCAATTTCAACCAAACATGCTAGAAATGCTCCAATTGATCTAATTAGCTTATTGTGAGAATATTACAAACGTCTGACAAAACTGAAAAATGTAAATTTCCAATTTCAACCAAACGTGCTAGAAATGCTCATATTGAGCTAATTAGCTTATTGTGAAAATATTACAAACGTCTGACAGAACTGAAAAATGTAAATTTCCAATTTCAACCAAACATGCTAGAAATGTTCTAATTGAGCTAATTAGCTTATTGTGAGAATAGTACAAACGTCTGACAACACTGAAAAATGTAAATTTCTAATTTCAACCAAACATGCTAGAAATGCTCCAATTAAGCTAATTAGCTTATTGAGAGAATATTGCAATTGTCTGACAAAAGTGAAAAATGTAATTTTCCAATTTCAACCAAACATGCTAGAAATGCTCCAATTGAGCTAATTAGCTTATTGTGAGAATATTGCAATTGTCTGACAAAAGTGAAAAATGTAAATTTCCAATTTCAACCAAACATGCTAGAAATGCTCCAATTGAGCTAATTAGCTTATTGTGAGAATATTACAAACGTCTGACAAAACTGAAAAATGTAAATTTCCAAATTCAAACAAACATGCTAGAAATGCTCCAATTGAGCTAATTAGCTCATTGTGAGAATATTGCAATTGTCTGACAAAAGTGAAAAATGTAAATTTCCATTTTCAACCAAACATGCTTGAAATGCTCTAATTGAGCTAATTAGCTTATTGTGAGAATATTACAAACGTCTGACAAAATTGAAAAATGTAAATTTCCAATTTCAACCAAACATGCTAGAAATGCTCCAATTGAGCTAATTAGCTTATTGTGAGAATATTGCAATTGTCTGATAAAAGTGAAAAATGTAATTTTCCAATTTCAACCAAACATGCTAGAAATGCTCCAATTGAGCTAATTAGCTTATTGTGACAATATTACAAACGTCTGACAAAAGTGAAAAATGTAAAATTCCAATTTCAACCAAACATGCTAGAAATGTTCCAATTGAGCTAATTAGCTTATTGTGAGAATATTGCAATTGTCTGACAAAAGTGAAAAATGTAAATTTCCAATTTCAACCAAACATGCTAGAAATGCTCCAATTGAGCTAATTAGCTTATTGTCAGAATACTACAAACGTCTGACAAAACTGAAAAATGTAAATTTCGAGTTTCAACCAAACATGCTAGAAATGCTCCAATTGAGCTAATTAGCTTATTGAGAGAATATTGCAATTGTCTGACAAAAGTGAAAAATGTAAATTTTCAATTTCAACCAAACATGCTAGAAATGCTCCAATTGAGCTAATTAGCTTATTGTGAGAATATTGCAATTGTCTGACAAAAGTGAAAAATGTAATTTTCGAATTTCAACCAAACATGCTAGAAATGCTCCAATTGAGCTAATTAGCTTAATGTGACAATATTACAAACGTCTGACAAAAGTGAAAAATGTAAATTTCCAATTTCAACCAAACATGCTAGAAATGCTCCAATTGAGCTAATTAGCTTATTGTGAGAATATTACAAACGTCTGACAACACTGAAAAATTTAAATTTCTAGTTTCAACCAAACATGCTAGAAATGCTCAAATTGCGCAAATAAGCCTACTGTAAGAATTTTACAAACGTCTGACAAAACTGAAAAATGTAAATTTCCAATTTCAACCAAACATGCTAGAAATGCTCCAATTGAGCTAATTAGCTTATTGTGAGAATATTACAAACGTCTGACAACACTGAAAAATGTAAATTTCTAATTTCAACCAAACATGCTAGAATTGCTCCAATTAAGCTAATTAGCTTATTGAGAGAATATTGCAATTGTCTGACAAAAGTGAAAAATGTAATTTTCCAATTTCAACCAAACATGCTAGAAATGCTCCAATTGAGCTAATTAGCTTATTGTGAGAATATTGTAATTGTCTGACAAAAGTGAAAAATGTAAATTTCCAATTTCAACCAAACATGCTAGAAATGCTCCAATTGAGCTAATTAGCTTATTGTGAGAATACTACAAACGTCTGACAAAACTGAAAAATGTAAATTTCCAATTTCAACAAAACATGCTAGATATGCTCCAATTGAGCTAATTAGCTTATTGTGAGAATATTGCAATTGTCTGACAAAAGTGAAAAATGTAAATTTCCAATTTCAACCAAACATGCTAGAAATGCTCCAATTGAGCTAATTAGCTTATTGTGAGAATATTACAAACGTCTGACAACACTGAAAAATGTAAATTTCTAATTTCAACCAAACATGCTAGAAATGCTCCAAATGAGCTAATTAGCTTATTGAGAGAATATTGCAATTGTCTGACAAAAGTGAAAAATGTAAATTTCCAATTTCAACCAAACATGCTAGAAATGTTCCAATTGAGCTAATTAGCTTATTGTGAGAATATTGCAATTGTCTGACAAAAGTGAAAAATGTAAATTTCCAATTTCAACCAAACATGCTAGAAATGCTCCAATTGAGCTAATTAGCTTATTGTGAGAATATTGCAATTGTCTGACAAAAGTGAAAAATGTAAATTTTCAATTTCAACCAAACATGCTAGAAATGCTCCAATTGAGCTAATTAGCTTATTGTGACAATATTACAAACGTCTGACAAAAGTGAAAAATGTAAAATTCCAATTTCAACCAAACATGCTAGAAATACTCCAATTGAGCTAATTAGCTTATTGTGAGAATATTACAAACGTCTGACAACACTGAAAAATGTAAATTTCTAATTTCAACCAAACATGCTAGAAATGCTCCAAATGAGCTAATTAGCTTATTGAGAGAATATTGCAATTGTCTGACAAAAGTGAAAAATGTAAATTTCCAATTTCAACCAAACATGCTAGAAATGTTCCAATTGAGCTAATTAGCTTATTGTGAGAATATTGCAATTGTCTGACAAAAGTGAAAAATGTAAATTTCCAATTTCAACCAAACATGCTAGAAATGCTCCAATTAAGCTAATTAGCTTATTGTGAGAATATTGCAATTGTCTGACAAAAGTGAAAAATGTAAATTTTCGAATTTCAACCAAACATGCTAGAAATGCTCCAATTGAGCTAATTAGCTTAATGTGACAATATTACAAACGTCTGACAAAAGTGAAAAATGTAAATTTCCAATTTCAACCAAACATGCTAGAAATGCTCCAATTGAGCTAATTAGCTTATTGTGAGAATATTACAAACGTCTGACAACACTGAAAAATTTAAATTTCTAGTTTCAACCAAACATGCTAGAAATGCTCAAATTGCGCAAATAAGCCTACTGTAAGAATTTTACAAACGTCTGACAAAACTGAAAAATGTAAATTTCCAATTTCAACCAAACATGCTAGAAATGCTCCAATTGAGCTAATTAGCTTATTGTGAGAATATTACAAACGTCTGACAACACTGAAAAATGTAAATTTCTAATTTCAACCAAACATGCTAGAATTGCTCCAATTAAGCTAATTAGCTTATTGAGAGAATATTGCAATTGTCTGACAAAAGTGAAAAATGTAATTTTCCAATTTCAACCAAACATGCTAGAAATGCTCCAATTGAGCTAATTAGCTTATTGTGAGAATATTGCAATTGTCTGACAAAAGTGAAAAATGTAAATTTCCAATTTCAACCAAACATGCTAGAAATGCTCCAATTGAGCTAATTAGCTTATTGTGAGAATACTACAAACGTCTGACAAAACTGAAAAATGTAAATTTCCAATTTCAACAAAACATGCTAGATATGCTCCAATTGAGCTAATTAGCTTATTGTGAGAATATTGCAATTGTCTGACAAAAGTGAAAAATGTAAATTTCCAATTTCAACCAAACATGCTAGAAATGCTCCAATTGAGCTAATTAGCTTATTGTGAGAATATTACAAACGTCTGACAACACTGAAAAATGTAAATTTCTAATTTCAACCAAACATGCTAGAAATGCTCCAAATGAGCTAATTAGCTTATTGAGAGAATATTGCAATTGTCTGACAAAAGTGAAAAATGTAAATTTCCAATTTCAACCAAACATGCTAGAAATGTTCCAATTGAGCTAATTAGCTTATTGTGAGAATATTGCAATTGTCTGACAAAAGTGAAAAATGTAAATTTCCAATTTCAACCAAACATGCTAGAAATGCTCCAATTGAGCTAATTAGCTTATTGTGAGAATACTACAAATGTCTGACAAAAGTGAAAAATGTAAATTTTCAATTTCAACCAAACATGCTAGAAATGCTCCAATTGAGCTAATTAGCTTATTGTGAGAATATTACAAACGTCTGACAACACTGAAAAATGTAAATTTCCAATTTCTTCCAAACATGCTAGAAATGCTCCAATTGAGCTAATTAGCTTATTGTGAGAATACTACAAACGTCTGACAAAACTGATAAATGTAAATTTCCAATTTCAACCAAACATGCTAGAAATGCTCCAATTGAGCTAATTAGCTTATTGTGAGAATATTACAAACGTCTGACAAAATTGAAAAATGTAAATTTCCAATTTCAACCAAACATGCTAGAAATGCTCCAATTGAGCTAATTAGCTTATTGTGACAATATTACAAACGTCTGACAAAACTGAAAAATGTAAATTTCCAATTTCAACCAAACATGCTAGAAATGCTCCAATTGAGCTAATTAGCTTATTGTGAGAATATTACAAACGTCTGACAACACTGAAAAATCTAAATTTCCAATTTCATCCAAACATGCTAGAAATGCTCCAATTGAGCTAATTAGCTTATTGTGAGAATATTGCAATTGTCTGACAAAAGTGAAAAATGTAAATTTCCAATTTCAACAAAACATGCTAGAAATGCTCAATTTGCGCAAATAAGCCTACTGTAAGAATTTTACAAACGTCTGACAAAACTGAAAAATGTAAATTTCCAATTTCAACCAAACATGCTAGAAATGCTATAATTGAGCTAATTAGCTTATTGTGAGAATATTACAAACGTCTGACAACACTGAAAAATGTAAATTTCTAATTTCAACCAAACATGCTAGAAATGCTCCAATTAAGCTAATTAGCTTATTGAAAGAATATTGCAATTGTCTGACAAAAGTGAAAAATGTAATTTTCCAATTTCAACCAAACATGCTAGAAATGCTCCAATTGAGCTAATTAGCTTATTGTGAGAATACTACAAACGTCTGACAAAAGTGAAAAATGTAAATTTCCAATTTCAACCAAACATGCTAGAAATGCTCCAATTGAGCTAATTAGCTTATTGTGAGAATATTGCAATTGTCTGACAAAAGTGAAAGATGTAAATTTCCAATTTCAACCAAACATGCTTGAAATGCTCTAATTGAGCTAATTAGCTTATTGAGAGAATATTGCAATTGTCAGACAAAACTGAAAAATGTAAACTTCCAATTTCAACCAAACATGCTAGAAATGCTCCAATTGAGCTAATTAGCTTATTGTGAGAATATTACAAACGTCTGACAAAATTGAAAAATGTAAATTTCCAATTTCAACCAAACATGCTAGAAATGCTCCAATTGAGCTAATTAGCTTATTGTGAGAATATTGCAATTGTCTGACAAAAGTGAAAAATGTAATTTTCCAAATTCAACCAAACATGCTAGAAATGCTCCAATTGAGCTAATTAGCTTATTGTGACAATATTACAAACGTCTGACAAAAGTGAAAAATGTAAATTTCCAATTTCAACCAAACATGCTAGAAATGCTCCAATTGAGCTAATTAGCTTATTGTGAGAATATTACAAACGTCTGACAACACTGAAAAATGTAAATTTCCAATTTCAACCAAACATGCTAGAAATGCTCCAAATGAGCTAATTAGCTTATTGAAAGAATATTGCAATTGTCTGACAAAAGTGAAAAATGTAAATTTCCAATTTCAACCAAACATGCTAGAAATGTTCCAATTGAGCTAATTAGCTTATTGTGAGAATATTGCAATTGTCTGACAAAAGTGAAAAATGTAAATTTTCAATTTCAACCAAACATGCTAGAAATGCTCCAATTGAGCTAATTAGCTTATTGTGAGAATATTACAAACGTCTGACAAAACTGAAAAATGTAAATTTGCAATTTCAACCAAACATGCTAGAAATGCTCCAATTGAGCTAATTAGCTTATTGAGAGAATATTGCAATTGTCTGACAAAAGTGAAAAATGTAAATTTCCAATTTCAACCAAACATGCTAGAAATGCTCCAATTGAGCTAATTAGCTTATTGTGAGAATATTACAAACGTCTGACAACACTGAAAAATGTAAATTTCCAATTTCATCCAAACATGCTAGAAATGCTCCAATTGAGCTAATTAGCTTATTGTGAGAATATTGCAATTGTCTGACAAAAGTGAAAAATGTAAATTTCCAATTTCAACCAAACATGCTAGAAATGCTCCAATTAAGCTAATTAGCTTATTGAGAGAATATTGCAATTGTCTGACAAAAGTGAAAAATGTAATTTTCCAATTTCAACCAAACATGCTAGAAATGCTCCAATTGAGCTAATGAGCTTATTGTGAGAATATTACAAACGTCTGACAAAACTGAAAAATGTAAATTTTTAATTTCAACCAAACATGCTAGAAATGCTCCAATTAAGCTAATTAGCTTATTGAGAGAATATTGCAATTGTCTGACAAAAGTGAAAAATGTAATTTTCCAATTTCAACCAAACATGCTAGAAATGCTCCAAT
This sequence comes from Watersipora subatra, assembly GCF_963576615.1. Lineage (NCBI taxonomy): Eukaryota > Metazoa > Bryozoa > Gymnolaemata > Cheilostomatida > Watersiporidae > Watersipora > Watersipora subatra. Next base: position 86,645 of record NW_027045342.1, on the reverse strand, counting down.
TGAGCTAATTAGCTTATTGTGAGAATATTGCAATTGTCTGACAAAAGTGAAAAATGTAAATTTCCAATTTCAATCAAACATGCTAGAAATGCTCCAATTGAGCTAATTAGCTTATTGTGGGAATATTACAAACGTCTGACAAAAGTGAAAAATGTAAATTTCGAATTTCAACCAAACATGCTAGAAATGCTCCAATTGAGCTAATTAGCTTATTGTGAGAATATTACAAACGTCTGACAAAACTGAAAAATGTAATTTTCCAATTTTAACCAAACATGCTAGAAATGCTCCAATTGAGCTAATTAGCTTATTGTGAGAATATTGCAATTGTCTGACAAAAGTGAAAAATGTAAATTTCCAATTTCAACCAAACATGCTAGAAATGCTCAAATTGCGCGAATAAGCCTACTGTAAGAATTTTACAGACGTCTGACAAAACTGAAAAATGTAAATTTCCAATTTCAACCAAACATGCTAGAAATGCTATAATTGAGCTAATTAGCTTATTGTGAGAATATTACAAACGTCTGACAAAACTGAAAAATGTAAATTTTTAATTTCAACCAAACATGCTAGAAATGCTCCAATTAAGCTAATTAGCTTATTGAGAGAATATTGCAATTGTCTGACAAAAGTGAAAAATGTAATTTTCCAATTTCAACCAAACATGCTAGAAATGCTCCAATTGAGCTAATTAGCTTATTGTGAGAATATTGCAATTGTCTGACAAAAGTGAAAAATGTAAATTTCCAATTTCAATCAAACATGCTAGAAATGCTCCAATTGAGCTAATTAGCTTATTGTGGGAATATTACAAACGTCTGACAAAAGTGAAAAATGTAAATTTCGAATTTCAACCAAACATGCTAGAAATGCTCCAATTGAGCTAATTAGCTTATTGTGAGAATATTACAAACGTCTGACAAAACTGAAAAATGTAATTTTCCAATTTTAACCAAACATGCTAGAAATGCTCCAATTGAGCTAATTAGCTTATTGTGAGAATATTGCAATTGTCTGACAAAAGTGAAAAATGTAAATTTCCAATTTCAACCAAACATGCTAGAAATGCTCAAATTGCGCGAATAAGCCTACTGTAAGAATTTTACAAACGTCTGACAAAACTGAAAAATGTAAATTTCCAATTTCAACCAAACATGCTAGAAATGCTATAATTGAGCTAATTAGCTTATTGTGAGAATATTACAAACGTCTGACAACACTGAAAAATGTAAATTTCTAATTTCAACCAAACATGCTAGAAATGCTCCAATTAAGCTAATTAGCTTATTGAAAGAATATTGCAATTGTCTGACAAAAGTGAAAAATGTAATTTTCCAATTTCAACCAAACATGCTAGAAATGCTCCAATTGAGCTAATTAGCTTATTGTGAGAATACTACAAACGTCTGACAAAAGTGAAAAATGTAAATTTCCAATTTCAACCAAACATGCTAGAAATGCTCCAATTGAGCTAATTAGCTTATTGTGAGAATATTGCAATTGTCTGACAAAAGTGAAAAATGTAAATTTCCAATTTCAACCAAACATGCTTGAAATGCTCTAATTGAGCTAATTAGCTTATTGAGAGAATATTGCAATTGTCAGACAAAACTGAAAAATGTAAACTTCCAATTTCAACCAAACATGCTAGAAATGCTCCAATTGAGCTAATTAGCTTATTGTGAGAATATTACAAACGTCTGACAAAATTGAAAAATGTAAATTTCCAATTTCAACCAAACATGCTAGAAATGCTCCAATTGAGCTAATTAGCTTATTGTGAGAATATTGCAATTGTCTGACAAAAGTGAAAAATGTAATTTTCCAAATTCAACCAAACATGCTAGAAATGCTCCAATTGAGCTAATTAGCTTATTGTGACAATATTACAAACGTCTGACAAAAGTGAAAAATGTAAATTTCCAATTTCAACCAAACATGCTAGAAATGCTCCAATTGAGCTAATTAGCTTATTGTGAGAATATTACAAACGTCTGACAACACTGAAAAATGTAAATTTCCAATTTCAACCAAACATGCTAGAAATGCTCCAATTGAGCTAATTAGCTTATTGTGAGAATATTACAAACGTCTGACAACACTGAAAAATGTAAATTTCCAATTTCAACCAAACATGCTAGAAATGCTCCAATTGAGCTAATTAGCTTATTGTGAGAATATTACAAACGTCTGACAACACTGAAAAATGTAAATTTCTAATTTCAACCAAACATGCTAGAAATGCTCCAAATGAGCTAATTAGCTTATTGAGAGAATATTGCAATTGTCTGACAAAAGTGAAAAATGTAAATTTCCAATTTCAACCAAACATGCTAGAAATGTTCCAATTGAGCTAATTAGCTTATTGTGAGAATATTGCAATTGTCTGACAAAAGTGAAAAATGTAAATTTCCAATTTCAACCAAACATGCTAGAAATGCTCCAATTGAGCTAATTAGCTTATTGTGAGAATACTACAAATGTCTGACAAAAGTGAAAAATGTAAATTTTCAATTTCAACCAAACATGCTAGAAATGCTCCAATTGAGCTAATTAGCTTATTGTGAGAATATTACAAACGTCTGACAACACTGAAAAATGTAAATTTCCAATTTCTTCCAAACATGCTAGAAATGCTCCAATTGAGCTAATTAGCTTATTGTGAGAATACTACAAACGTCTGACAAAACTGATAAATGTAAATTTCCAATTTCAACCAAACATGCTAGAAATGCTCCAATTGAGCTAATTAGCTTATTGTGAGAATATTACAAACGTCTGACAAAATTGAAAAATGTAAATTTCCAATTTCAACCAAACATGCTAGAAATGCTCCAATTGAGCTAATTAGCTTATTGTGACAATATTACAAACGTCTGACAAAACTGAAAAATGTAAATTTCCAATTTCAACCAAACATGCTAGAAATGCTCCAATTGAGCTAATTAGCTTATTGTGAGAATATTACAAACGTCTGACAACACTGAAAAATGTAAATTTCCAATTTCATCCAAACATGCTAGAAATGCTCCAATTGAGCTAATTAGCTTATTGTGAGAATATTGCAATTGTCTGACAAAAGTGAAAAATGTAAATTTCCAATTTCAACAAAACATGCTAGAAATGCTCAATTTGCGCAAATAAGCCTACTGTAAGAATTTTACAAACGTCTGACAAAACTGAAAAATGTAAATTTCCAATTTCAACCAAACATGCTAGAAATGCTATAATTGAGCTAATTAGCTTATTGTGAGAATATTACAAACGTCTGACAACACTGAAAAATGTAAATTTCTAATTTCAACCAAACATGCTAGAAATGCTCCAATTAAGCTAATTAGCTTATTGAAAGAATATTGCAATTGTCTGACAAAAGTGAAAAATGTAATTTTCCAATTTCAACCAAACATGCTAGAAATGCTCCAATTGAGCTAATTAGCTTATTGTGAGAATACTACAAACGTCTGACAAAAGTGAAAAATGTAAATTTCCAATTTCAACCAAACATGCTAGAAATGCTCCAATTGAGCTAATTAGCTTATTGTGAGAATATTGCAATTGTCTGACAAAAGTGAAAAATGTAAATTTCCAATTTCAACCAAACATGCTTGAAATGCTCTAATTGAGCTAATTAGCTTATTGAGAGAATATTGCAATTGTCAGACAAAACTGAAAAATGTAAACTTCCAATTTCAACCAAACATGCTAGAAATGCTCCAATTGAGCTAATTAGCTTATTGTGAGAATATTACAAACGTCTGACAAAATTGAAAAATGTAAATTTCCAATTTCAACCAAACATGCTAGAAATGCTCCAATTGAGCTAATTAGCTTATTGTGAGAATATTGCAATTGTCTGACAAAAGTGAAAAATGTAATTTTCCAAATTCAACCAAACATGCTAGAAATGCTCCAATTGAGCTAATTAGCTTATTGTGACAATATTACAAACGTCTGACAAAAGTGAAAAATGTAAATTTCCAATTTCAACCAAACATGCTAGAAATGCTCCAATTGAGCTAATTAGCTTATTGTGAGAATATTACAAACGTCTGACAACACTGAAAAATGTAAATTTCCAATTTCAACCAAACATGCTAGAAATGCTCCAAATGAGCTAATTAGCTTATTGAAAGAATATTGCAATTGTCTGACAAAAGTGAAAAATGTAAATTTCCAATTTCAACCAAACATGCTAGAAATGTTCCAATTGAGCTAATTAGCTTATTGTGAGAATATTGCAATTGTCTGACAAAAGTGAAAAATGTAAATTTTCAATTTCAACCAAACATGCTAGAAATGCTCCAATTGAGCTAATTAGCTTATTGTGAGAATATTACAAACGTCTGACAAAACTGAAAAATGTAAATTTGCAATTTCAACCAAACATGCTAGAAATGCTCCAATTGAGCTAATTAGCTTATTGAGAGAATATTGCAATTGTCTGACAAAAGTGAAAAATGTAAATTTCCAATTTCAACCAAACATGCTAGAAATGCTCCAATTGAGCTAATTAGCTTATTGTGAGAATATTACAAACGTCTGACAACACTGAAAAATGTAAATTTCCAATTTCATCCAAACATGCTAGAAATGCTCCAATTGAGCTAATTAGCTTATTGTGAGAATATTGCAATTGTCTGACAAAAGTGAAAAATGTAAATTTCCAATTTCAACCAAACATGCTAGAAATGCTCCAATTAAGCTAATTAGCTTATTGAGAGAATATTGCAATTGTCTGACAAAAGTGAAAAATGTAATTTTCCAATTTCAACCAAACATGCTAGAAATGCTCCAATTGAGCTAATGAGCTTATTGTGAGAATATTACAAACGTCTGACAAAACTGAAAAATGTAAATTTTTAATTTCAACCAAACATGCTAGAAATGCTCCAATTAAGCTAATTAGCTTATTGAGAGAATATTGCAATTGTCTGACAAAAGTGAAAAATGTAATTTTCCAATTTCAACCAAACATGCTAGAAATGCTCCAATTGAGCTAATTAGCTTATTGTGAGAATATTGCAATTGTCTGACAAAAGTGAAAAATGTAAATTTCCAATTTCAATCAAACATGCTAGAAATGCTCCAATTGAGCTAATTAGCTTATTGTGGGAATATTACAAACGTCTGACAAAAGTGAAAAATGTAAATTTCGAATTTCAACCAAACATGCTAGAAATGCTCCAATTGAGCTAATTAGCTTATTGTGAGAATATTACAAACGTCTGACAAAACTGAAAAATGTAATTTTCCAATTTTAACCAAACATGCTAGAAATGCTCCAATTGAGCTAATTAGCTTATTGTGAGAATATTGCAATTGTCTGACAAAAGTGAAAAATGTAAATTTCCAATTTCAACCAAACATGCTAGAAATGCTCAAATTGCGCGAATAAGCCTACTGTAAGAATTTTACAGACGTCTGACAAAACTGAAAAATGTAAATTTCCAATTTCAACCAAACATGCTAGAAATGCTATAATTGAGCTAATTAGCTTATTGTGAGAATATTACAAACGTCTGACAAAACTGAAAAATGTAAATTTTTAATTTCAACCAAACATGCTAGAAATGCTCCAATTAAGCTAATTAGCTTATTGAGAGAATATTGCAATTGTCTGACAAAAGTGAAAAATGTAATTTTCCAATTTCAACCAAACATGCTAGAAATGCTCCAATTGAGCTAATTAGCTTATTGTGAGAATATTGCAATTGTCTGACAAAAGTGAAAAATGTAAATTTCCAATTTCAATCAAACATGCTAGAAATGCTCCAATTGAGCTAATTAGCTTATTGTGGGAATATTACAAACGTCTGACAAAAGTGAAAAATGTAAATTTCGAATTTCAACCAAACATGCTAGAAATGCTCCAATTGAGCTAATTAGCTTATTGTGAGAATATTACAAACGTCTGACAAAACTGAAAAATGTAATTTTCCAATTTTAACCAAACATGCTAGAAATGCTCCAATTGAGCTAATTAGCTTATTGTGAGAATATTGCAATTGTCTGACAAAAGTGAAAAATGTAAATTTCCAATTTCAACCAAACATGCTAGAAATGCTCCAATTGAGCTAATTAGCTTATTGTGAGAATATTGCAATTGTCTGACAAAAGTGAAAAATGTAAATTTCCAATTTCAACCAAACATGCTAGAAATGCTCCAATTAAGCTAATTAGCTTATTGAAAGAATATTGCAATTGTCTGACAAAAGTGAAAAATGTAATTTTCCAATTTCAACCAAACATGCTAGAAATGCTCCAATTGAGCTAATTAGCTTATTGTGAGAATACTACAAACGTCTGACAAAAGTGAAAAATGTAAATTTCCAATTTCAACCAAACATGCTAGAAATGCTCCAATTGAGCTAATTAGCTTATTGTGAGAATATTGCAATTGTCTGACAAAAGTGAAAAATGTAAATTTCCAATTTCAACCAAACATGCTTGAAATGCTCTAATTGAGCTAATTAGCTTATTGAGAGAATATTGCAATTGTCAGACAAAACTGAAAAATGTAAACTTCCAATTTCAACCAAACATGCTAGAAATGCTCCAATTGAGCTAATTAGCTTATTGTGAGAATATTACAAACGTCTGACAAAATTGAAAAATGTAAATTTCCAATTTCAACCAAACATGCTAGAAATGCTCCAATTGAGCTAATTAGCTTATTGTGAGAATATTGCAATTGTCTGACAAAAGTGAAAAATGTAATTTTCCAAATTCAACCAAACATGCTAGAAATGCTCCAATTGAGCTAATTAGCTTATTGTGACAATATTACAAACGTCTGACAAAAGTGAAAAATGTAAATTTCCAATTTCAACCAAACATGCTAGAAATGCTCCAATTGAGCTAATTAGCTTATTGTGAGAATATTACAAACGTCTGACAACACTGAAAAATGTAAATTTCCAATTTCAACCAAACATGCTAGAAATGCTCCAAATGAGCTAATTAGCTTATTGAAAGAATATTGCAATTGTCTGACAAAAGTGAAAAATGTAAATTTCCAATTTCAACCAAACATGCTAGAAATGTTCCAATTGAGCTAATTAGCTTATTGTGAGAATATTGCAATTGTCTGACAAAAGTGAAAAATGTAAATTTTCAATTTCAACCAAACATGCTAGAAATGCTCCAATTGAGCTAATTAGCTTATTGTGAGAATATTACAAACGTCTGACAAAACTGAAAAATCTAAATTTGCAATTTCAACCAAACATGCTAGAAATGCTCCAATTGAGCTAATTAGCTTATTGAGAGAATATTGCAATTGTCTGACAAAAGTGAAAAATGTAAATTTCCAATTTCAACCAAACATGCTAGAAATTCTCCAATTGAGCTAATTAGCTTATTGTGAGAATATTACAAACGTCTGACAACACTGAAAAATGTAAATTTCCAATTTCATCCAAACATGCTAGAAATGCTCCAATTGAGCTAATTAGCTTATTGTGAGAATATTGCAATTGTCTGACAAAAGTGAAAAATGTAAATTTCCAATTTCAACCAAACATGCTAGAAATGCTCCAATTAAGCTAATTAGCTTATTGAGAGAATATTGCAATTGTCTGACAAAAGTGAGAAATGTAATTTTCCAATTTCAACCAAACATGCTAGAAATGCTCCAATTGAGCTAATGAGCTTATTGTGAGAATATTAAAACGTCTGACAAAACTGAAAAATGTAAATTTTTAATTTCAACCAAACATGCTAGAAATGCTCCAATTGAGCTAATTAGCTTATTGTGAGAATATTACAAACGTCTGACAAAACTGAAAAATGTAATTTTCCAATTTTAACCAAACATGCTAGAAATGCTCCAATTGAGCTAATTAGCTTATTGTGAGAATATTGCAATTGTCTGACAAAAGTGAAAAATGTAAATTTCCAATTTCAACCAAACATGCTAGAAATGCTCAAATTGCGCGAATAAGCCTACTGTAAGAATTTTACAGACGTCTGACAAAACTGAAAAATGTAAATTTCCAATTTCAACCAAACATGCTAGAAATGCTCCAATTGATCTAATTAGCTTATTGTGAGAATATTACAAACGTCTGACAACACTGAAAAATGTAAATTTCTAATTTCAACCCAACACGCTAGAAATGCTCCAAATGAGCTAATTAGCTTATTGTGAGAATATTGCAATTGTCTGACAAAAGTGAAAAATGTAAATTTCCAATTTCAACCAAACATGCTAGAAATGCTCCAATTGAGCTAATTAGCTTATTGTGAGAATATTGCAATTGTCTGACAAAAGTGAAAAATGTAAATTTCCAATTTCAGCCAAACATGCTAGAAATGCTCCAATTGAGCTAATTAGCTTATTGTGAGAATATTACAAACGTCTGACAAAATTGAAAAATGTAAATTTCCAATTTCAACCAAACATGCTAGAAATACTCCAATTGAGCTAATTAGCTTATTGTGAGAATATTGCAATTGTCTGACAAAAGTAAAAAATGTAAATTTCCAATTTCAACCAAACATGCTAGAATTGCTCCAATTGAGCTAATTAGCTTATTGTGAGATTATTGCAATTGTCTGACAAAAGTGAAAAATCTAAATTTCCAATTTCAACCAAACATGTTAGAAATGCTCCAATTGAGCTAATTAGCTTATTGTGAGAATATTACAAACGTCTGACAACACTGAAAAATGTAATTTTCCAATTTCAACCAAACATGCTAGAAATGCTCCAATTGAGCTAATTAGCTTATTGTGAGAATATTACAAACGTCTGACAACACTGAAAAATGTAAATTTCTAATTTCAACCAAACATGCTAGAAATGCTCCAAATGAGCTAATTAGCTTATTGAAAGAATATTGCAATTGTCTGACAAAAGTGAAAAATGTAAATTTCCAATTTCAACCAAACATGCTAGAAATGCTCCAATTGAGCTAATTAGCTTATTGCGAGAATATTGCAATTGTCTGACAAAAGTGAAAAATGTAAATTTCCAATTTCAACCAAACATGCTAGAAATGCTCCAATTGAGCTAATTAGCTTATTGAGAGAATATTGCAATTGTTTGACAAAAGTGAAAAATGTAAATTTCCAATTTCAACCAAACATGCTAGAAATGCTCCAATTGAGCTAATTAGCTTATTGAGAGAATATTACAAACGTCTGACAACACTGAAAAATGTAATTTTCCAATTTCAACCAAACATGCTAGAAATGCTCCAATTGAGCTAATTAGCTTATTGTGAGAATATTACAAACGTCTGACAACACTGAAAAATGTAAATTTCTAATTTCAACCAAACATGCTAGAAATGCTCCAAATGAGCTAATTAGCTTATTGAAAGAATATTGCAAATGTCTGACAAAAGTGAAAAATGTAAATTTCCAATTTCAACCAAACATGCTAGAAATGCTCTAATTGAGCTGATTAGTTTATTGTGAGAATATTGCAATTGTCTGACAAAAGTGAAAAATGTAAATTTCCAATTTCAACCAAACATGCTAGAAATGCTCCAATTGAGCTAATTAGCTTATTGTGAGAATATTACAAACGTCTGACAAAATTGAAAAATGTAAATTTCCAATTTCAACCAAACATGCTAGAAATGCTCAAATTGAGCTAATTAGCTTATTGTGAGAATATTGCAATTGTCTGACAAAAGTGAAAAATGTAAACTTCCAATTTCAACCAAACATGCTAAAAATGCTCCAAATGAGATAATTAGCTCATTGTGAGAACATTACAAACGTCTGACAACACTGAAAAATGTAAATTTCCAATTTCAACCAAACATGCTAGAAATGCTCCAATTGAGCTAATTAGCTTATTGTGAGAATATTGCAATTGTCTGACAAAAGTGAAAAATGTAAATTTCCAATTTCAACCAAACATGCTAGAAATGCTCCAATTGAGCTAATTAGCTTGTTGTGAGAATATTGCAATTGTCTGACAAAAGTGAGAAATGTAAATTTCCAATTTCAACCAAACATGCTAGAAATGCTCCAATTGAGCTAATTAGCTTATTGTGAGAATATTACAAACGTCTGACAACACTGAAAAATGTAAATTTCTAATTTCAACCAAACATGCTAGAAATGCTCCAAATGAGCTAATTAGCTTATTGAGAGAATATTGCAATTGTCTGACAAAAGTGAAAAATGTAAATTTCCAATTTCAACCAAACATGCTAGAAATGCTCCAATTGAGCTAATTAGCTTGTTGTGAGAATATTGCAATTGTCTGACAAAAGTGAGAAATGTAAATTTCCAATTTCAACCAAACATGCTAGAAATGCTCCAATTGAGCTAATTAGCTTATTGTGAGAATACTACAAACGTCTGACAAAAGTGAAAAATGTAAATTTTCAATTTCAACCAAACATGCTAGAAATGCTCCAATTGATCTAATTAGCTTATTGTGAGAATATTACAAACGTCTGACAAAACTGAAAAATGTAAATTTCCAATTTCAACCAAACGTGCTAGAAATGCTCCAATTGAGCTAATTAGCTTATTGTGAGAATATTGCAATTGTCTGACAAAAGTGAAAAATGTAAATTTCCAATTTCAATCAAACATGCTAGAAATGCTCCAATTGAGCTAATTAGCTTATTGTGAGAATATTACAAACGTCTGACAAAACTGAAAAATGTAAATTTCCAATTTCAACCAAACATGCTAGAAATGCTCCAATTGAGCTAATTAGCTTATTGTGAGAATATTACAAACGTCTGACAAAACTGAAAAATGTAATTTTCCAATTTTAACCAAACATGCTAGAAATGCTCCAATTGAGCTAATTAGCTTATTGTGAGAATATTGCAATTGTCTGACAAAAGTGAAAAATGTAAATTTCCAATTTCAACCAAACATGCTAGAAATGCTCAAATTGCGCGAATAAGCCTACTGTAAGAAATTTACAAACGTCTGACAAAACTGAAAAATGTAAATTTCCAATTTCAACCAAACATGCTAGAAATGCTCCAATTGAGCTAATTAGCTTATTGTGAGAATATTACAAACGTCTGACAACACTGAAAAATGTAAATTTCTAATTTCAACCAAACATGCTAGAAATGCTCCAATTGAGCTAATTAGCTTATTGTGAGAATATTACAAACGTCTAACAAAATTGAAAAATGTAATATTCCAATTTCAACCAAACATGCTAGAAATGCCCCAATTGAGCTAATTAGCTTATTGTGAGAATATTGCAATTGTCTGACAAAAGTGAAAAATGTAAATTTCCAATTTCAACCAAACATGCTAGAATTGCTCCAATTGAGCTAATTAGCTTATTGTGAGATTATTGCAATTGTCTGACAAAAGTGAAAAATGTAAATTTCCAATTTCAACCAAACATGCTAGAAATGCTCCAATTGAGCTAATTAGCTTATTGTGAGAATATTACAAACGTCTGACAACACTGAAAAATGTAAATTTCCAATTTCAACCAAACATGCTAGAAATGCTCCAATTGAGCTAATTAGCTTATTGTGAGAATATTGCAATTGTCTGACAAAAGTGAAAAATGTAAATTTCCAATTTCAACCAAACATGCTAGAATTGCTCCAATTGAGCTAATTAGCTTATTGTGAGATTATTGCAATTGTCTGACAAATGTGAAAAATGTAAATTTCCAATTTCAACCAAACGTGCTAGAAATGCTCCAATTGAGCTAATTAGCTTATTGTGAAAATATTGCAATTGTCTGACAAAAGTGAAAAATGTAAATTTCCAATTTCAACCAAACATGCTAGAAATGCTCCAATTGAGCTAATTAGCTTATTGAGAGAATATTGCAATTGTTTGACAAAAGTGAAAAATGTAAATTTCCAATTTCAACCAAACGTGCTAGAAATGCTCCAATTGAGCTAATTAGCTTATTGTGAAAATATTACAAACGTCTGACAAAACTGAAAAATGTAAATTTTCAATTTCAACCAAACATGCTAGAAATGCTCCAATTGAGCTAATTAGCTTATTGTGAGAATATTACAAACGTCTGACAAAACTGAAAAATGTAAATTTCCAATTTCAACCAAACATGCTAGAAATGCTCCAATTGAGCTAATTAGCTTATTGTGAGAATATTGCAATTGTCTGACAAAAGTGAAAAATGTAAATTTCCAATTTCAACCAAACATGCTAGAAATGCTCCAATTGAGCTAATTAGCTTATTGTGGGAATATTACAAACGTCTGACAAAAGTGAAAAATGTAAATTTCGAATTTCAACCAAACATGCTAGAAATGCTCCAATTGAGCTAATTAGCTTATTGTGAGAATATTACAAACGTCTGACAAAACTGAAAAATGTAATTTTCCAATTTTAACCAAACATGCTAGAAATGCTCCAATTGAGCTAATTAGCTTATTGTGAGAATATTGCAATTGTCTGACAAAAGTGAAAAATGTAAATTTCCAATTTCAACCAAACATGCTAGAAATGCTCAAATTGCGCGAATAAGCCTGCTGTAAGAATTTTACAAACGTCTGACAAAACTGAAAAATGTAAATTTCCAATTTCAACCAAACATGCTAGAAATGCTCCAATTGAGCTAATTAGCTTATTGTGAGAATATTACAAACGTCTGACAACACTGAAAAATGTAAATTTCTAATTTCAACCCAACATGCTAGGAATGCTCCAAATGAGCTAATTAGCTTATTGTGAGAATATTACAAACGTCTGACAAAACTGAAAAATGTAAATTTCCAATTTCAACCAAACATGCTAGAAATGCTCCAATTGAGCTAATTAGCTTATTGTGAGAATATTGCAATTGTCTGACAAAAGTGAAAAATGTAAACTTCCAATTTCAACCAAACATGCTAGAAATGCTCCAATTGAGCTAATTAGCTTATTGTGAGAATATTACAAACGTCTAACAAAATTGAAAAATGTAAATTTCCAATTTCAACCAAACATGCTAGAAATGCTCCAATTGAGCTAATTAGCTTATTAAGAGAATATTGCAATTGTCTGACAAAAGTGAAAAATGTAAATTTCCAATTTCAACCAAACATGCTAGAATTGCTCCAATTGAGCTAATTAGCTTATTGTGAGATTATTGCAATTGTCTGACAAAAGTGAAAAATGTAAATTTCCAATTTCAACCAAACATGCTAGAAATGCTCCAATTGAGCTAATTAGCTTATTGTGAGAATATTACAAACGTCTGACAACACTGAAAAATGTAATTTTCCAATTTCAACCAAACATGCTAGAAATGCTCCAATTGAGCTAATTAGCTTATTGTGAGAATATTACAAACGTCTGACAATACTGAAAAATGTAAATTTCTAATTTCAACCAAACATGCTAGAAATGCTCCAATTGAGCTAATTAGCTTATTGTGAGAATATTACAATTGTCTGACAACACTGAAAAATGTAAATTTCCAATTTCAACCAAACATGCTCGAAATGCTCCAAATGAGCTAATTAGCTTATTGAAAGAAATATGCAATTGTCTGACAAAAGTGAAAAATGTAAATTTCCAATTTCAACCAAACATGCTAGAAATGTTCCAATTGAGCTAATTAGCTTATTGTGAGAATATTGCAATTGTCTGACAAAAGTGAAAAATGTAAGTTTTCAATTTCAACCAAACATGCTAGAAATGCTCCAATTGAGCTAATTAGCTTATTGTGAGAATATTACAAACGTCTGACAAAACTGAAAAATGTAAATTTGCAATTTCAACCAAACATGCTAGAAATGCTCCAATTGAGCTAATTAGCTTATTGAGAGAATATTGCAATTGTCTGACAAAAGTGAAAAATGTAAATTTCCAATTTCAACCAAACATGCTAGAAATGCTCCAATTGAGCTAATTAGCTTATTGTGAGAATATTACAAACGTCTGACAACACTGAAAAATGTAAATTTCCAATTTCATCCAAACATGCTAGAAATGCTCCAATTGAGCTAATTAGCTTATTGTGAGAATATTGCAATTGTCTGACAAAAGTGAAAAATGTAAATTTCCAATTTCAACCAAACATGCTAGAAATGCTCAAATTGCGCAAATAAGCCTACTGTAAGAATTTTACAAACGTCTGACAACACTGAAAAATGTAAATTTCCAATTTCAACCAAACATGCTAGAAATGCTCCAATTGAGCTAATGAGCTTATTGTGAGAATATTACAAACGTCTGACAAAACTGAAAAATGTAAATTTTAAATTTCAACCAAACATGCTAGAAATGCTCCAATTAAGCTAATTAGCTTATTGAGAGAATATTGCAATTGTCTGACAAAAGTGAAAAATGTAATTTTCCAATTTCAACCAAACATGCTAGAAATGCTCCAATTGAGCTAATTAGCTTATTGTGAGAATATTGCAATTTTCTGACAAAAGTGAAAAATGTAAATTTCCAATTTCAATCAAACATGCTAGAAATGCTCCAATTGAGCTAATTAGCTTATTGTGGGAATATTACAAACGTCTGACAAAAGTGAAAAATGTAAATTTTGAATTTCAACCAAACATGCTAGAAATGCTCCAATTGAGCTAATTAGCTTATTGTGAGAATATTACAAACGTCTGACAAAACTGAAAAATGTAATTTTCCAATTTTAACCAAACATGCTAGAAATGCTCCAATTGAGCTAATTAGCTTATTGTGAGAATATTGCAATTGTCTGACAAAAGTGAAAAATGTAAATTTCCAATTTCAACCAAACATGCTAGAAATGCTCAAATTGCGCGAATAAGCCTACTGTAAGAATTTTACAAACGTCTGACAAAACTGAAAAATGTAAATTTCCAATTTCAACCAAACATGCTAGAAATGCTCCAATTGAGCTAATTAGCTTATTGTGAGAATATTACAAACGTCTGACAACACTGAAAAATGTAAATTTCTAATTTCAACCCAACACGCTAGAAATGCTCCAAATGAGCTAATTAGCTTATTGTGAGAATATTGCAATTGTCTGACAAAAGTCAAAAATGTAAATTTCCAATTTCAACCAAACATGCTAGAAATGCTCCAATTGAGCTAATTAGCTTATTGTGAGAATATTGCAATTGTCTGACAAAAGTGAAAAATGTAAATTTCCAATTTCAGCCAAACATGCTAGAAATGCTCCAATTGAGCTAATTAGCTTATTGTGAGAATATTACAAACGTCTAACAAAATTGAAAAATGTAAATTTCCAATTTCAACCAAACATGCTAGAAATGCTCCAATTGAGCTAATTAGCTTATTGTGAGAATATTGCAATTGTCTGACAAAAGTAAAAAATGTAAATTTCCAATTTCAACCAAACATGCTAGAATTGCTCCAATTGAGCTAATTAGCTTATTGTGAGATTATTGCAATTGTCTGACAAAAGTGAAAAATCTAAATTTCCAATTTCAACCAAACATGTTAGAAATGCTCCAATTGAGCTAATTAGCTTATTGTGAGAATATTACAAACGTCTGACAACACTGAAAAATGTAATTTTCCAATTTCAACCAAACATGCTAGAAATGCTCCAATTGAGCTAATTAGCTTATTGTGAGAATATTACAAACGTCTGACAACACTGAAAAATGTAAATTTCTAATTTCAACCAAACATGCTAGAAATGCTCCAAATGAGCTAATTAGCTTATTGAAAGAATATTGCAATTGTCTGACAAAAGTGAAAAATGTAAATTTCCAATTTCAACCAAACATGCTAGAAATGCTCCAATTGAGCTAATTAGCTTATTGCGAGAATATTGCAATTGTCTGACATAAGTGAAAAATGTAAATTTCCAATTTCAACCAAACATGCTAGAAATGCTCCAATTGAGCTAATTAGCTTATTGAGAGAATATTGCAATTGTTTGACAAAAGTGAAAAATGTAAATTTCCAATTTCAACCAAACATGCTAGAAATGCTCCAATTGAGCTAATTAGCTTATTGAGAGAATATTACAAACGTCTGACAACACTGAAAAATGTAATTTTCCAATTTCAACCAAACATGCTAGAAATGCTCCAAATGAGCTAATTAGCTTATTGAAAGAATATTGCAATTGTCTGACAAAAGTGAAAAATGTAAATTTCCAATTTCAACCAAACATGCTAGAAATGCTCTAATTGAGCTAATTAGTTTATTGTGAGAATATTGCAATTGTCTGACAAAAGTGAAAAATGTAAATTTCCAATTTCAACCAAACATGCTAGAAATGCTCCAATTGAGCTAATTAGCTTATTGTGAGAATATTAAAAACGTCTGACAAAAGTAAAAAATGTAAATTTCCAATTTCAACCAAACATGCTAGAAATGCTCCAATTGAGCTAATTAGCTTATTGTGAGAATATTGCAATTGTCTGACAAAAGTGAAAAATGTAAATTTCCAATTTCAACCAAACATGCTAAAAATGCTCCAAATGAGATAATTAGCTTATTGTGAGAACATTACAAACGTCTGACAACACTGAAAAATGTAAATTTCCAATTTCAACCAAACATGCTAGAAATGCTCCAATTGAGCTAATTAGCTTATTGTGAGAATATTGCAATTGTCTGACAAAAGTGAAAAATGTAAATTTCCAATTTCAACCAAACATGCTAGAAATGCTCAAATTGCGCAAATAAGCCTACTGTAAGAATTTTACAAACGTCTGACAAAACTGAAAAATGTAAATTTCCAATTTCAACCAAACATGCTAGAAATGCTCCAATTGAGCTAATTAGCTTATTGTGAGAATATTACAAACGTCTGACAACACTGAAAAATGTAAATTTCCAATTTCATCCAAACATGCTAGAAATGCTCCAATTGAGCTAATTAGCTTATTGTGAGAATATTGCAATTGTCTGACAAAAGTGAAAAATGTAAATTTCCAATTTCAACAAAACATGCTAGAAATGCTCAATTTGCGCAAATAAGCCTACTGTAAGAATTTTACAAACGTCTGACAAAACTGAAAAATGTAAATTTCCAATTTCAACCAAACATGCTAGAAATGCTATAATTGAGCTAATTAGCTTATTGTGAGAATATTACAAACGTCTGACAACACTGAAAAATGTAAATTTCTAATTTCAACCAAACATGCTAGAAATGCTCCAATTAAGCTAATTAGCTTATTGAAAGAATATTGCAATTGTCTGACAAAAGTGAAAAATGTAATTTTCCAATTTCAACCAAACATGCTAGAAATGCTCCAATTGAGCTAATTAGCTTATTGTGAGAATACTACAAACGTCTGACAAAAGTGAAAAATGTAAATTTCCAATTTCAACCAAACATGCTAGAAATGCTCCAATTGAGCTAATTAGCTTATTGTGAGAATATTGCAATTGTCTGACAAAAGTGAAAAATGTAAATTTCCAATTTCAACCAAACATGCTAGAAATGCTCCAATTGAGCTAATTAGCTTATTGTGAGAATATTGCAATTGTCTGACAAAAGTGAAAAATGTAAATTTCCAATTTCAATCAAACATGCTAGAAATGCTCCAATTGAGCTAATTAGCTTATTGTGGGAATATTACAAACGTCTGACAAAACTGAAAAATGTAAATTTCCAATTTCAACCAAACATGCTAGAAATGCTCCAATTGAGCTAATTAGCTTATTGTGACAATATTACAAACGTCTGACAAAACTGAAAAATGTAATTTTCCAATTTTAACCAAACATGCTAGAAATGCTCCAATTGAGCTAATTAGCTTATTGTGAGAATATTGCAATTGTCTGACAAAAGTGAAAAATGTAAATTTCCAATTTCAACCAAACATGCTAGAAATGCTCAAATTGCGCGAATAAGCCTACTGTAAGAATTTTACAAACGTCTGACAAAACTGAAAAATGTAAATTTCCAATTTCAACCAAACATGCTAGAAATGCTCCAATTGAGCTAATTAGCTTATTGTGAGAATATTACAAACGTCTGACAACACTGAAAAATGTAAATTTCTAATTTCAACCCAACATGCTAGAAATGCTCCAAATGAGCTAATTAGCTTATTGTGAGAATATTGCAATTGTCTGACAAAAGTGAAAAATGTAAATTTCCAATTTCAACCAAACATGCTAGAAATGCTCCAATTGAGCTAATTAGCTTATTGTGAGAATATTACAAACGTCTAACAACACTGAAAAATGTAAATTTCTAATTTCAACCAAACATGCTAGAAATGCTCCAAATGAGCTAATTAGCTTATTGAGAGAATATTGCAATTGTCTGACAAAAGTGAAAAATGTAAATTTCCAATTTCAACCAAACATGCTAGAAATGCTCCAATTGAGCTAATTAGCTTGTTGTGAGAATATTGCAATTGTCTGACAAAAGTGAGAAATGTAAATTTCCAATTTCAACCAAACATGCTAGAAATGCTCCAATTGAGCTAATTAGCTTATTGTGAGAATACTACAAACGTCTGACAAAAGTGAAAAATGTAAATTTTCAATTTCAACCAAACATGGTAGAAATGCTCCAATTGATCTAATTAGCTTATTGTGAGAATATTACAAACGTCTGACAAAACTGAAAAATGTAAACTTCCAATTTCAACCAAACGTGCTAGAAATGCTCCAATTGAGCTAATTAGCTTATTGTGAAAATATTACAAACGTCTGACAAAACTGAAAAATGTAAATTTTCAATTTCAACCAAACATGCTAGAAATGCTCCAATTGAGCTAATTAGCTTATTGTGAGAATATTACAAACGTCTGACAAAACTGAAAAATGTAAATTTCCAATTTCAACCAAACATGCTAGAAATGCTCCAATTGAGCTAATTAGCTTATTGTGAGAATATTGCAATTGTCTGACAAAAGTGAAAAATGTAAATTTCCAATTTCAATCAAACATGCTAGAAATGCTCCAATTGAGCTAATTAGCTTATTGTGGGAATATTACAAACGTCTGACAAAACTGAAAAATTTAAATTTCCAATTTCAACCAAACATGCTAGAAATGCTCCAATTGAGCTAATTAGCTTATTGTGAGAATATTACAAACGTCTGACAAAACTGAAAAATGTAATTTTCCAATTTTAACCAAACATGCTAGAAATGCTCCAATTGAGCTAATTAGCTTATTGTGAGAATATTGCAATTGTCTGACAAAAGTGAAAAATGTAAATTTCCAATTTCAACCAAACATGCTAGAAATGCTCAAATTGCGCGAATAAGCCTACTGTAAGAATTTTACAAACGTCTGACAAAACTGAAAAATGTAAATTTCCAATTTCAACCAAACATGCTAGAAATGCTCCAATTGAGCTAATTAGCTTATTGTGAGAATATTACAAACGTCTGACAACACTGAAAAATGTAAATTTCTAATTTCAACCCAACATGCTAGAAATGCTCCAAATGAGCTAATTAGCTTATTGTGAGAATATTGCAATTGTCTGACAAAAGGGAAAAATGTAAATTTCCAATTTCAACCAAACATGCTAGAAATGCTCCAATTGAGCTAATTAGCTTATTGTGAGAATATTGCAATTGTCTGACAAAAGTGAAAAATGTAAGTTTCCAATTTCAGCCAAACATGCTAGAAATGCTCCAATTGAGCTAATTAGCTCATTGTGAGAATATTACAAACGTCTAACAAAATTGAAAAATGTAATATTCCAATTTCAACCAAACATGCTAGAAATGCTCCAATTGAGCTAATTAGCTTATTGTGAGAATATTGCAATTGTCTGACAAAAGTGAAAAATGTAAATTTCCAATTTCAACCAAACATGCTAGAATTGCTCCAATTGAGCTAATTAGCTTATTGTGAGATTATTGCAATTGTCTGACAAAAGTGAAAAATGTAAATTTCCAATTTCAACCAAACATGTTAGAAATGCTCCAATTGAGCTAATTAGCTTATTGTGAGAATATTACAAACGTCTGACAACACTGAAAAATGTAATTTTCCAATTTCAACCAAACATGCTAGAAATGCTCCAATTGAGCTAATTAGCTTATTGTGAGAATATTACAAACGTCTGACAACACTGAAAAATGTAAATTTCCAATTTCAACCAAACATGCTAGAAATGCTCCAATTGAGCTAATTAGCTTATTGTGAGAATATTGCAATTGTCTGACAAAAGTGAAAAATGTAAATTTCCAATTTCAACCAAACATGCTAGAATTGCTCCAATTGAGCTAATTAGCTTATTGTGAGATTATTGCAATTGTCTGACAAAAGTGAAAAATGTAAATTTCCAATTTCAACCAATCATGCTAGAAATGCTCCAATTGAGCTAATTAGCTTATTGTGAGAATATTGCAATTGTCTGACAAAAGTGAAAAATGTAAATTTCCAATTTCAACCAAACATGCTAGAAATGCTCCAATTGAGCTAATTAGCTTATTGAGAGAATATTGCAATTGTTTGACAAAAGTGAAAAATGTAAATTTCCAATTTCAACCAAACATGCTAGAAATGCTCCAATTGAGCTAATTAGCTTATTGTGAGAATATTACAAACGTCTGACAACACTGAAAAATGTAAATTTCTAATTTCAACCCAACATGCTAGAAATGCTCCAAATGAGCTAATTAGCTTATTGTGAGAATATTACAAACGTCTGACAAAACTGAAAAATGTAAATTTCCAATTTCAACCAAACATGCTAGAAATGCTCCAATTGAGCTAATTAGCTTATTGTGAGAATATTGCAATTGTCTGACAAAAGTGAAAAATGTAAATTTCCAATTTCAGCCAAACATGCTAGAAATGCTCCAATTGAGCTAATTAGCTTATTGTGAGAATATTACAAACGTCTAACAAAATTGAAAAATGTAAATTTCCAATTTCAACCAAACATGCTAGAAATGCTCCAATTGAGCTAATTAGCTTATTGTGAGAATATTGCAATTGTCTGACAAAAGTAAAAAATGTAAATTTCCAATTTCAACCAAACATGCTAGAATTGCTCCAATTGAGCTAATTAGCTTATTGTGAGATTATTGCAATTGTCTGACAAAAGTGAAAAATCTAAATTTCCAATTTCAACCAAACATGTTAGAAATGCTCCAATTGAGCTAATTAGCTTATTGTGAGAATATTACAAACGTCTGACAACACTGAAAAATGTAATTTTCCAATTTCAACCAAACATGCTAGAAATGCTCCAATTGAGCTAATTAGCTTATTGTGAGAATATTACAAACGTCTGACAACACTGAAAAATGTAAATTTCTAATTTCAACCAAACATGCTAGAAATGCTCCAAATGAGCTAATTAGCTTATTGAAAGAATATTGCAATTGTCTGACAAAAGTGAAAAATGTAAATTTCCAATTTCAACCAAACATGCTAGAAATGCTCCAATTGAGCTAATTAGCTTATTGCGAGAATATTGCAATTGTCTGACAAAAGTGAAAAATGTAAATTTCCAATTTCAACCAAACATGCTAGAAATGCTCCAATTGAGCTAATTAGCTTATTGAGAGAATATTGCAATTGTTTGACAAAAGTGAAAAATGTAAATTTCCAATTTCAACCAAACATGCTAGAAATGCTCCAATTGAGCTAATTAGCTTATTGAGAGAATATTACAAACGTCTGACAACACTGAAAAATGTAATTTTCCAATTTCAACCAAACATGCTAGAAATGCTCCAAATGAGCTAATTAGCTTATTGAAAGAATATTGCAATTGTCTGACAAAAGTGAAAAATGTAAATTTCCAATTTCAACCAAACATGCTAGAAATGCTCTAATTGAGCTAATTAGTTTATTGTGAGAATATTGCAATTGTCTGACAAAAGTGAAAAATGTAAATTTCCAATTTCAACCAAACATGCTAGAAATGCTCCAATTGAGCTAATTAGCTTATTGTGAGAATATTACAAACGTCTGACAAAAGTAAAAAATGTAAATTTCCAATTTCAACCAAACATGCTAGAAATGCTCCAATTGAGCTAATTAGCTTATTGTGAGAATATTGCAATTGTCTGACAAAAGTGAAAAATGTAAATTTCCAATTTCAACCAAACATGCTAAAAATGCTCCAAATGAGATAATTAGCTTATTGTGAGAACATTACAAACGTCTGACAACACTGAAAAATGTAAATTTCCAATTTCAACCAAACATGCTAGAAATGCTCCAATTGAGCTAATTAGCTTATTGTGAGAATATTGCAATTGTCTGACAAAAGTGAAAAATGTAAATTTCCAATTTCAACCAAACATGCTAGAAATGCTCAAATTGCGCAAATAAGCCTACTGTAAGAATTTTACAAACGTCTGACAAAACTGAAAAATGTAAATTTCCAATTTCAACCAAACATGCTAGAAATGCTCCAATTGAGCTAATTAGCTCATTGTGAGAATATTACAAACGTCTGACAACACTGAAAAATGTAAATTTCCAATTTCATCCAAACATGCTAGAAATGCTCCAATTGAGCTAATTAGCTTATTGTGAGAATATTGCAATTGTCTGACAAAAGTGAAAAATGTAAATTTCCAATTTCAACAAAACATGCTAGAAATGCTCAATTTGCGCAAATAAGCCTACTGTAAGAATTTTACAAACGTCTGACAAAACTGAAAAATGTAAATTTCCAATTTCAACCAAACATGCTAGAAATGCTATAATTGAGCTAATTAGCTTATTGTGAGAATATTACAAACGTCTGACAACACTGAAAAATGTAAATTTCTAATTTCAACCAAACATGCTAGAAATGCTCCAATTAAGCTAATTAGCTTATTGAAAGAATATTGCAATTGTCTGACAAAAGTGAAAAATGTAATTTTCCAATTTCAACCAAACATGCTAGAAATGCTCCAATTGAGCTAATTAGCTTATTGTGAGAATACTACAAACGTCTGACAAAAGTGAAAAATGTAAATTTCCAATTTCAACCAAACATGCTAGAAATGCTCCAATTGAGCTAATTAGCTTATTGTGAAAATATTGCAATTGTCTGACAAAAGTGAAAAATGTAAATTTCCAATTTCAACCAAACATGCTAGAAATGCTCCAATTGAGCTAATTAGCTTATTGTGAGAATATTGCAATTGTCTGACAAAAGTGAAAAATGTAAATTTCCAATTTCAATCAAACATGCTAGAAATGCTCCAATTGAGCTAATTAGCTTATTGTGGGAATATTACAAACGTCTGACAAAACTGAAAAATGTAAATTTCCAATTTCAACCAAACATGCTAGAAATGCTCCAATTGAGCTAATTAGCTTATTGTGACAATATTACAAACGTCTGACAAAACTGAAAAATGTAATTTTCCAATTTTAACCAAACATGCTAGAAATGCTCCAATTGAGCTAATTAGCTTATTGTGAGAATATTGCAATTGTCTGACAAAAGTGAAAAATGTAAATTTCCAATTTCAACCAAACATGCTAGAAATGCTCAAATTGCGCGAATAAGCCTACTGTAAGAATTTTACAAACGTCTGACAAAACTGAAAAATGTAAATTTCCAATTTCAACCAAACATGCTAGAAATGCTCCAATTGAGCTAATTAGCTTATTGTGAGAATATTACAAACGTCTGACAACACTGAAACATGTAAATTTCTAATTTCAACCCAACATGCTAGAAATGCTCCAAATGAGCTAATTAGCTTATTGTGAGAATATTGCAATTGTCTGACAAAAGTGAAAAATGTAAATTTCCAATTTCAACCAAACATGCTAGAAATGCTCCAATTGAGCTAATTAGCTTATTGTGAGAATATTACAAACGTCTGACAACACTGAAAAATGTAAATTTCTAATTTCAACCAAACATGCTAGAAATGCTCCAAATGAGCTAATTAGCTTATTGAGAGAATATTGCAATTGTCTGACAAAAGTGAAAAATGTAAATTTCCAATTTCAACCAAACATGCTAGAAATGCTCCAATTGAGCTAATTAGCTTGTTGTGAGAATATTGCAATTGTCTGACAAAAGTGAGAAATGTAAATTTCCAATTTCAACCAAACATGCTAGAAATGCTCCAATTGAGCTAATTAGCTTATTGTGAGAATACTACAAACGTCTGACAAAAGTGAAAAATGTAAATTTTCAATTTCAACCAAACATGCTAGAAATGCTCCAATTGATCTAATTAGCTTATTGTGAGAATATTACAAACGTCTGACAAAACTGAAAAATGTAAATTTCCAATTTCAACCAAACGTGCTAGAAATGCTCCAATTGAGCTAATTAGCTTATTGTGAAAATATTACAAACGTCTGACAAAACTGAAAAATGTAAATTTTCAATTTCAACCAAACATGCTAGAAATGCTCCAATTGAGCTAATTAGCTTATTGTGAGAATATTACAAACGTCTGACAAAACTGAAAAATGTAAATTTCCAATTTCAACCAAACATGCTAGAAATGCTCCAATTGAGCTAATTAGCTTATTGTGAGAATATTGCAATTGTCTGACAAAAGTGAAAAATGTAAATTTCCAATTTCAATCAAACATGCTAGAAATGCTCCAATTGAGCTAATTAGCTTATTGTGGGAATATTACAAACGTCTGACAAAACTGAAAAATTTAAATTTCCAATTTCAACCAAACATGCTAGAAATGCTCCAATTGAGCTAATTAGCTTATTGTGAGAATATTACAAACGTCTGACAAAACTGAAAAATGTAATTTTCCAATTTTAACCAAACATGCTAGAAATGCTCCAATTGAGCTAATTAGCTTATTGTGAGAATATTGCAATTGTCTGACAAAAGTGAAAAATGTAAATTTCCAATTTCAACCAAACATGCTAGAAATGCTCAAATTGCGCGAATAAGCCTACTGTAAGAATTTTACAAACGTCTGACAAAACTGAAAAATGTAAATTTCCAATTTCAACCAAACATGCTAGAAATGCTCCAATTGAGCTAATTAGCTTATTGTGAGAATATTACAAACGTCTGACAACACTGAAAAATGTAAATTTCTAATTTCAACCCAACATGCTAGAAATGCTCCAAATGAGCTAATTAGCTTATTGTGAGAATATTGCAATTGTCTGACAAAAGTGAAAAATGTAAATTTCCAATTTCAACCAAACATGCTAGAAATGCTCCAATTGAGCTAATTAGCTTATTGTGAGAATATTGCAATTGTCTGACAAAAGTGAAAAATGTAAGTTTCCAATTTCAGCCAAACATGCTAGAAATGCTCCAATTGAGCTAATTAGCTCATTGTGAGAATATTACAAACGTCTAACAAAATTGAAAAATGTAATATTCCAATTTCAACCAAACATGCTAGAAATGCTCCAATTGAGCTAATTAGCTTATTGTGAGAATATTGCAATTGTCTGACAAAAGTGAAAAATGTAAATTTCCAATTTCAACCAAACATGCTAGAATTGCTCCAATTGAGCTAATTAGCTTATTGTGAGATTATTGCAATTGTCTGACAAAAGTGAAAAATGTAAATTTCCAATTTCAACCAAACATGTTAGAAATGCTCCAATTGAGCTAATTAGCTTATTGTGAGAATATTACAAACGTCTGACAACACTGAAAAATGTAATTTTCCAATTTCAACCAAACATGCTAGAAATGCTCCAATTGAGCTAATTAGCTTATTGTGAGAATATTACAAACGTCTGACAACACTGAAAAATGTAAATTTCCAATTTCAACCAAACATGCTAGAAATGCTCCAATTGAGCTAATTAGCTTATTGTGAGAATATTGCAATTGTCTGACAAAAGTGAAAAATGTAAATTTCCAATTTCAACCAAACATGCTAGAATTGCTCCAATTGAGCTAATTAGCTTATTGTGAGATTATTGCAATTGTCTGACAAAAGTGAAAAATGTAAATTTCCAATTTCAACCAAACATGCTAGAAATGCTCCAATTGAGCTAATTAGCTTATTGTGAGAATATTGCAATTGTCTGACAAAAGTGAAAAATGTAAATTTCCAATTTCAACCAAACATGCTAGAAATGCTCCAATTGAGCTAATTAGCTTATTGAGAAAATATTGCAATTGTTTGACAAAAGTGAAAAATGTAAATTTCCAATTTCAACCAAACGTGCTAGAAATGCTCCAATTGAGCTAATTAGCTTATTGTGAAAATATTACAAACGTCTGACAAAACTGAAAAATGTAAATTTTCAATTTCAACCAAACATGCTAGAAATGCTCCAATTGAGCTAATTAGCTTATTGTGAGAATATTACAAACGTCTGACAAAACTGAAAAATGTAAATTTCCAATTTCAACCAAACATGCTAGAAATGCTCCAATTGAGCTAATTAGCTTATTGTGAGAATATTGCAATTGTCTGACAAAAGTGAAAAATGTAAATTTCCAATTTCAACCAAACATGCTAGAAATGCTCCAATTGAGCTAATTAGCTTATTGTGGGAATATTACAAACGTCTGACAAAAGTGAAAAATGTAAATTTCGAATTTCAACCAAACATGCTAGAAATGCTCCAATTGAGCTAATTAGCTTATTGTGAGAATATTACAAACGTCTGACAAAACTGAAAAATGTAATTTTCCAATTTTAACCAAACATGCTAGAAATGCTCCAATTGAGCTAATTAGCTTATTGTGAGAATATTGCAATTGTCTGACAAAAGTGAAAAATGTAAATTTCCAATTTCAACCAAACATGCTAGAAATGCTCAAATTGCGCGAATAAGCCTGCTGTAAGAATTTTACAAACGTCTGACAAAACTGAAAAATGTAAATTTCCAATTTCAACCAAACATGCTAGAAATGCTCCAATTGAGCTAATTAGCTTATTGTGAGAATATTACAAACGTCTGACAACACTGAAAAATGTAAATTTCTAATTTCAACCCAACATGCTAGAAATGCTCCAAATGAGCTAATTAGCTTATTGTGAGAATATTACAAACGTCTGACAAAACTGAAAAATGTAAATTTCCAATTTCAACCAAACATGCTAGAAATGCTCCAATTGAGCTAATTAGCTTATTGTGAGAATATTGCAATTGTCTGACAAAAGTGAAAAATGTAAACTTCCAATTTCAGCCAAACATGCTAGAAATGCTCCAATTGAGCTAATTAGCTTATTGTGAGAATATTACAAACATCTAACAAAATTGAAAAATGTAAATTTCCAATTTCAACCAAACATGCTAGAAATGCTCCAATTGAGCTAATTAGCTTATTGTGAGAATATTGCAATTGTCTGACAAAAGTGAAAAATGTAAATTTCCAATTTCAACCAAACATGCTAGAATTGCTCCAATTGAGCTAATTAGCTTATTGTGAGATTATTGCAATTGTCTGACAAAAGTGAAAAATGTAAATTTCCAATTTCAACCAAACATGCTTGAAATGCTCCAATTGAGCTAATTAGCTTATTGTGAGAATATTACAAACGTCTGACAACACTGAAAAATTTAATTTTCCAACTTCAACCAAACATGCTAGAAATGCTCCAATTGAGCTAATTAGCTTATTGTGAGAATATTACAAACGTCTGACAACACTGAAAAATGTAAATTTCTAATTTCAACCAAACATGCTAGAAATGCTCCAAATGAGCTAATTAGCTTATTGAAAGAATATTGCAATTGTCTGACAAAAGTGAAAAATGTAAATTTCCAATTTCAACCAAACATGCTAGAAATGTTCCAATTGAGCTAATTAGTTTATTGTGAGAATATTGCAATTGTCTGACAAAAGTGAAAAATGTAAATTTCCAATTTCAACCAAACATGCTAGAAATGCTCCAATTGAGCTATTTAGCTTATTGTGAGAATATTACAAACGTCTGACAAAATTGAAAAATGTAAATTTCCAATTTCAACCAAACATGCTAGAAATGCTCCAATTGAGCTAATTAGCTTATTGTGAGAATATTGCAATTGTCTGACAAAAGTGAAAAATGTAAATTTCCAATTTCAACCAGACATGCTAAAAATGCTCCAAATGAGCTAATTAGCTTATTGTGAGAATATTACAAACGTCTGACAACACTGAAAAATCTAAATTTCCAATTTCAACCAAACATGCTAGAAATGCTCCAATTGAGCTAATTAGCTTATTGTGAGAATATTGCAATTGTCTGACAAAAGTGAAAAATGTAAATTTCCAATTTCAACCAAACATGCTAGAAATGCTCAAATTGCGCAAATAAGCCTACTGTAAGAATTTTACAAACGTCTGACAAAACTGAAAAATGTAAATTTCCAATTTCAACCAAACATGCTAGAAATGCTCCAATTGAGCTAATTAGCTTATTGTGAGAATATTACAATTGTCTGACAACACTGAAAAATGTAAATTTCTAATTTCAACCAAACATGCTAGAAATGCTCCAAATGAGCTAATTAGCTTATTGAGAGAATATTGCAATTGTCGGACAAAAGTGAAAAATGTAAATTTCCAATTTCAACCAAACATGCTAGAAATGTTCCAATTGAGCTAATTAGCTTGTTGTGAGAATATTGCAATTGTCTGACAAAAGTGAAAAATGTAAATTTCCAATTTCAACCAAACATGCTAGAAATGCTCCAATTGAGCTAATTAGCTTATTGTGAGAATACTACAAACGTCTGACAAAAGTGAAAAATGTAAAATTTCAATTTCAACCAAACATGCTAGATATGCTCCAATTGATCTAATTAGCTTATTGTGAGAATATTACAAACGTCTGACAAAACTGAAAAATGTAAATTTCCAATTTCAACCAAACGTGCTAGAAATGCTCCAATTGAGCTAATTAGCTTATTGTGAGAATATTACAAACGTCTGACAAAACTGAAAAATGTAAATTTCCAATTTCAACCAAACATGCTAGAAATGCTCCAATTGAGCTAATTAGCTTATTGTGAGAATATTGCAATTGTCTGACAAAAGTGAAAAATGTAAATTTCCAATTTCAACCAAACATGCTAGAAATGCTCCAATTGAGCTAATTAGCTTATTGTGGGAATATTACAAACGTCTGACAAAAGTGAAAAATGTAAATTTCGAATTTCAACCAAACATGCTAGAAATGCTCCAATTGAGCTAATTAGCTTATTGTGAGAATATTACAAACGTCTGACAAAACTGAAAAATGTAATTTTCCAATTTTAACCAAACATGCTAGAAATGCTCCAATT
This sequence comes from Watersipora subatra, assembly GCF_963576615.1. Classification (NCBI taxonomy): domain Eukaryota; kingdom Metazoa; phylum Bryozoa; class Gymnolaemata; order Cheilostomatida; family Watersiporidae; genus Watersipora; species Watersipora subatra. Next base: position 57,637 of record NW_027045342.1, on the reverse strand, counting down.
GAGCTAATTAGCTTATTGTGAGAATATTGCAATTGTCTGACAAAAGTGAAAAATGTAAATTTCCAATTTCAACCAAACATGCTAGAAATGCTCAAATTGCGCGAATAAGCCTACTGTAAGAATTTTACAAACGTCTGACAAAACTGAAAAATGTAAATTTCCAATTTCAACCAAACATGCTAGAAATGCTCCAATTGAGCTAATTAGCTTATTGTGAGAATATTACAAACGTCTGACAACACTGAAAAATGTAAATTTCTAATTTCAACCCAACATGCTAGAAATGCTCCAAATGAGCTAATTAGCTTATTGTGAGAATATTGCAATTGTCTGACAAAAGTGAAAAATGTAAATTTCCAATTTCAACCAAACATGCTAGAAATGCTCCAATTGAGCTAATTAGCTTATTGTGAGAATATTGCAATTGTCTGACAAAAGTGAAAAATGTAAATTTCCAATTTCCGCCAAACATGCTAGAAATGCTCCAATTGAGCTAATTAGCTTATTGTGAGAATATTACAAACGTCTAACAAAATTGAAAAATGTAAATTTCCAGTTTCAACCAAACATGCTAGAAATGCTCCAATTGAGCTAATTAGCTTATTGTGAGAATAATGCAATTGTCTGACAAAAGTGAAAAATGTAAATTTCCAATTTCAACCAAACATGCTAGAAATGCTCCAATTGAGCAAATTAGCTTATTGTGAGATTATTGCAATTGTCTGACAAAAGTGAAAAATGTAAATTTCCAATTTCAACCAAACATGCTAGAAATGCTCCAATTGAGCTAATTAGCTTATTGTGAGAATATTACAAACGTCTGACAACACTGAAAAATGTAATTTTCCAATTTCAACCAAACATGCTAGAAATGCTCCAATTGAGCTAATTAGCTTATTGTGAGAATATTACAAACGTCTGACAACACTGAAAAATGTAAATTTCTAATTTCAACCAAACATGCTAGAAATGCTCCAATTGAGCTAATTAGCTTATTGAAAGAATATTGCAATTGTCTGACAAAAGTGAAAAATGTAAATTTCCAATTTCAACCAAACATGCTAGAAATGCTCCAATTGAGCTAATTAGCTTATTGTGAGAATATTGCAATTGTCTGACAAAAGTGAAAAATGTAAATTTCCAATTTCAACCAAACATGCTAGAAATGCTCCAATTGAGCTAATTAGCTTATTGTGAGAATATTACAAACGTCTGACAAAATTGAAAAATGTAAATTTCCAATTTCAACCAAACATGCTAGAAATGCTCCAATTGAGCTAATTAGCTTATTGTGAGAATATTGCAATTGTCTGACAAAAGTGAAAAATGTAAATTTCCAATTTCAACCAAACATGCTAAAAATGCTCCAAATGAGCTAATTAGCTTATTGTGAGAATATTACAAACGTCTGACAACACTGAAAAATGTAAATTTCCAATTTCAACCAAACATGCTAGAAATGCTCCAATTGAGCTAATTAGCTTATTGTGAGAATATTGCAATTGTCGGACAAAAGTGAAAAATGTAAATTTCCAATTTCAACCAAACATGCTAGAAATGTTCCAATTGAGCTAATTAGCTTGTTGTGAGAATATTGCAATTGTCTGACAAAAGTGAAAAATGTAAATTTCCAATTTCAACCAAACATGCTAGAAATGCTCCAATTGAGCTAATTAGCTTATTGTGAGAATACTACAAACGTCTGACAAAAGTGAAAAATGTAAAATTTCAATTTCAACCAAACATGCTAGATATGCTCCAATTGATCTAATTAGCTTATTGTGAGAATATTACAAACGTCTGACAAAACTGAAAAATGTAAATTTCCAATTTCAACCAAACGTGCTAGAAATGCTCCAATTGAGCTAATTAGCTTATTGTGAAAATATTACAAACGTCTGACAAAACTGAAAAATGTAAATTTTCAATTTCAACCAAACATGCTAGAAATGCTCCAATTGAGCTAATTAGCTTATTGTGAGAATATTACAAACGTCTGACAAAACTGAAAAATGTAAATTTCCAATTTCAACCAAACATGCTAGAAATGCTCCAATTGAGCTAATTAGCTTATTGTGAGAATATTGGAATTGTCTGACAAAAGTGAAAAATGTAAATTTCCAATTTCAACCAAACATGCTAGAAATGCTCCAATTGAGCTAATTAGCTTATTGTGGGAATATTACAAACGTCTGACAAAAGTGAAAAATGTAAATTTCGAATTTCAACCAAACATGCTAGAAATGCTCCAATTGAGCTAATTAGCTTATTGTGAGAATATTACAAACGTCTGACAAAACTGAAAAATGTAATTTTCCAATTTTAACCAAACATGCTAGAAATGCTCCAATTGAGCTAATTAGCTTATTGTGAGAATATTGCAATTGTCTGACAAAAGTGAAAAATGTAAATTTCCAATTTCAACCAAACATGCTAGAAATGCTCAAATTGCGCGAATAAGCCTACTGTAAGAATTTTACAAACGTCTGACAAAACTGAAAAATGTAAATTTCCAATTTCAACCAAACATGCTAGAAATGCTCCAATTGAGCTAATTAGCTTATTGTGAGAATATTACAAACGTCTGACAACACTGAAAAATGTAAATTTCTAATTTCAACCCAACATGCTAGAAATGCTCCAAATGAGCTAATTAGCTTATTGTGAGAATATTGCAATTGTCTGACAAAAGTGAAAAATGTAAATTTCCAATTTCAACCAAACATGCTAGAAATGCTCCAATTGAGCTAATTAGCTTATTGTGAGAATATTGCAATTGTCTGACAAAAGTGAAAAATGTAAATTTCCAATTTCCGCCAAACATGCTAGAAATGCTCCAATTGAGCTAATTAGCTTATTGTGAGAATATTACAAACGTCTAACAAAATTGAAAAATGTAAATTTCCAGTTTCAACCAAACATGCTAGAAATGCTCCAATTGAGCTAATTAGCTTATTGTGAGAATAATGCAATTGTCTGACAAAAGTGAAAAATGTAAATTTCCAATTTCAACCAAACATGCTAGAAATGCTCCAATTGAGCAAATTAGCTTATTGTGAGATTATTGCAATTGTCTGACAAAAGTGAAAAATGTAAATTTCCAATTTCAACCAAACATGCTAGAAATGCTCCAATTGAGCTAATTAGCTTATTGTGAGAATATTACAAACGTCTGACAACACTGAAAAATGTAATTTTCCAATTTCAACCAAACATGCTAGAAATGCTCTAATTGAGCTAATTAGCTTATTGAAAGAATATTGCAATTGTCTGACAAAAGTGAAAAATGTAAATTTCCAATTTCAACCAAACATGCTAGAAATGCTCCAATTGAGCTAATTAGCTTATTGTGAGAATATTGCAATTGTCTGACAAAAGTGAAAAATGTAAATTTCCAATTTCAACCAAACATGCTAGAAATGCTCCAATTGAGCTAATTAGCTTATTGTGAGAATATTACAAACGTCTGACAAAATTGAAAAATGTAAATTTCCAATTTCAACCAAACATGCTAGAAATGCTCCAATTGAGCTAATTAGCTTATTGTGAGAATATTGCAATTGTCTGACAAAAGTGAAAAATGTAAATTTCCAATTTCAACCAAACATGCTAAAAATGCTCCAAATGAGCTAATTAGCTTATTGTGAGAATATTACAAACGTCTGACAACACTGAAAAATGTAAATTTCCAATTTCAACCAAACATGCTAGAAATGCTCAAATTGAGCTAATTAGCTTATTGTGAGAATATTGCAATTGTCTGACAAAAGTGAAAAATGTAAATTTCCAATTTCAACCAAACATGCTAAAAATGCTCCAAATGAGCTAATTAGCTTATTGTGAGAATATTACAAACGTCTGACAACACTGAAAAATGTAAATTTCCAATTTCAACCAAACATGCTAGAAATGCTCCAATTGAGCTAATTAGCTTATTGTGAGAATATTGCAATTGTCTGACAAAAGTGAAAAATGTAAATTTCCAATTTCAACCAAACATGCTAGAAATGCTCAAATTGCGCAAATAAGCCTACTGTAAGAATTTTACAAACGTCTGACAAAACTGAAAAATGTAAATTTCCAATTTCAACCAAACATGCTAGAAATGCTCCAATTGAGCTAATTAGCTTATTGTGAGAATATTGCAATTGTTTGACAAAAGTGAAAAATGTAAATTTCCAATTTCAACCAAACATGCTAGAAATGCTCCAATTGAGCTAATTAGCTTATTGTGAGAATATTACAAACGTCTGACAACACTGAAAAATGTAATTTTCCAATTTCAACCAAACATGCTAGAAATGCTCCAATTGAGCTAATTAGCTTATTGTGAGAATATTACAAACGTCTGACAACACTGAAAAATGTAAATTTCTAATTTCAACCAAACATGCTAGAAATGCTCCAAATGAGCTAATTAGCTTATTGAAAGAATATTGCAATTGTCTGACAAAAGTGAAAAATGTAAATTTCCAATTTCAACCAAACATGCTAGAAATGCTCCAATTGAGCTAATTAGCTTATTGTGAGAATATTGCAATTGTCTGACAAAAGTGAAAAATGTAAATTTCCAATTTCAACCAAACATGCTAGAAATGCTCCAATTGAGCTAATTAGCTTATTGTGAGAATATTACAAACGTCTGACAAAACTGAAAAATGTAATTTTCCAATTTTAACCAAACATGCTAGAAATGCTCCAATTGAGCTAATTAGCTTATTGTGAGAATATTGCAATTGTCTGACAAAAGTGAAAAATGTAAATTTCCAATTTCAACCAAACATGCTAGAAATGCTCAAATTGCGCGAATAAGCCTACTGTAAGAATTTTACAAACGTCTGACAAAACTGAAAAATGTAAATTTCCAATTTCAACCAAACATGCTAGAAATGCTCCAATTGAGCTAATTAGCTTATTGTGAGAATATTACAAACGTCTGACAACACTGAAAAATGTAAATTTCTAATTTCAACCCAACATGCTAGAAATGCTCCAAATGAGCTAATTAGCTTATTGTGAGAATATTGCAATTGTCTGACAAAAGTGAAAAATGTAAATTTCCAATTTCAACCAAACATGCTAGAAATGCTCCAATTGAGCTAATTAGCTTATTGTGAGAATATTGCAATTGTCTGACAAAAGTGAAAAATGTAAATTTCCAATTTCCGCCAAACATGCTAGAAATGCTCCAATTGAGCTAATTAGCTTATTGTGAGAATATTACAAACGTCTAACAAAATTGAAAAATGTAAATTTCCAGTTTCAACCAAACATGCTAGAAATGCTCCAATTGAGCTAATTAGCTTATTGTGAGAATAATGCAATTGTCTGACAAAAGTGAAAAATGTAAATTTCCAATTTCAACCAAACATGCTAGAAATGCTCCAATTGAGCAAATTAGCTTATTGTGAGATTATTGCAATTGTCTGACAAAAGTGAAAAATGTAAATTTCCAATTTCAACCAAACATGCTAGAAATGCTCCAATTGAGCTAATTAGCTTATTGTGAGAATATTACAAACGTCTGACAACACTGAAAAATGTAATTTTCCAATTTCAACCAAACATGCTAGAAATGCTCCAATTGAGCTAATTAGCTTATTGAAAGAATATTGCAATTGTCTGACAAAAGTGAAAAATGTAAATTTCCAATTTCAACCAAACATGCTAGAAATGCTCCAATTGAGCTAATTAGCTTATTGTGAGAATATTGCAATTGTCTGACAAAAGTGAAAAATGTAAATTTCCAATTTCAACCAAACATGCTAGAAATGCTCCAATTGAGCTAATTAGCTTATTGTGAGAATATTACAAACGTCTGACAAAATTGAAAAATGTAAATTTCCAATTTCAACCAAACATGCTAGAAATGCTCCAATTGAGCTAATTGGCTTATTGTGAGAATATTGCAATTGTCTGACAAAAGTGAAAAATGTAAATTTCCAATTTCAACCAAACATGCTAAAAATGCTCCAAATGAGCTAATTAGCTTATTGTGAGAATATTACAAACGTCTGACAACACTGAAAAATGTAAATTTCCAATTTCAACCAAACATGCTAGAAATGCTCAAATTGAGCTAATTAGCTTATTGTGAGAATATTGCAATTGTCTGACAAAAGTGAAAAATGTAAATTTCCAATTTCAACCAAACATGCTAAAAATGCTCCAAATGAGCTAATTAGCTTATTGTGAGAATATTACAAACGTCTGACAACACTGAAAAATGTAAATTTCCAATTTCAACCAAACATGCTAGAAATGCTCCAATTGAGCTAATTAGCTTATTGTGAGAATATTGCAATTGTCTGACAAAAGTGAAAAATGTAAATTTCCAATTTCAACCAAACATGCTAGAAATGCTCAAATTGCGCAAATAAGCCTACTGTAAGAATTTTACAAACGTCTGACAAAACTGAAAAATGTAAATTTCCAATTTCAACCAAACATGCTAGAAATGCTCCAATTGAGCTAATTAGCTTATTGTGAGAATATTGCAATTGTTTGACAAAAGTGAAAAATGTAAATTTCCAATTTCAACCAAACATGCTAGAAATGCTCCAATTGAGCTAATTAGCTTATTGTGAGAATATTACAAACGTCTGACAACACTGAAAAATGTAATTTTCTAATTTCAACCAAACATGCTAGAAATGCTCCAAATGAGCTAATTAGCTTATTGAAAGAATATTGCAATTGTCTGACAAAAGTGAAAAATGTAAATTTCCAATTTCAACCAAACATGCTAGAAATGCTCCAATTGAGCTAATTAGCTTATTGTGAGAATATTGCAATTGTCTGACAAAAGTGAAAAATGTAAATTTCCAATTTCAACCAATAATGCTAGAAATGCTCCAATTGAGCTAATTAGCTTATTGTGAGAATATTACAAACGTCTGACAAAATTGAAAAATGTAAATTTCCAATTTCAACCAAACATGCTAGAAATGCTCCAATTGAGCTAATTAGCTTATTGTGAGAATATTGCAATTGTCTGACAAAAGTGAAAAATGTAAATTTCCAATTTCAACCAAACATGCTAAAAATGCTCCAAATGAGCTAATTAGCTTATTGTGAGAATATTACAAACGTCTGACAACACTGAAAAATGTAAATTTCCAATTTCAACCAAACATGCTAGAAATGCTCCAATTGAGCTAATTAGCTTATTGTGAGAATATTACAAACGTCTGACAACACTGAAAAATGTAAATTTCTAATTTCAACCAAACATGCTAGAAATGCTCCAAATGAGCTAATTAGCTTATTGAGAGAATATTGCAATTGTCTGACAAAAGTGAAAAATGTAAATTTCCAATTTCAACCAAACATGCTAGAAATGCTCCAATTGAGCTAATTAGCTTGTTGTGAGAATATTGCAATTGTCTGACAAAAGTGAAAAATGTAAATTTCCAATTTCAACCAAAAATGCTAGAAATGCTCCAATTGAGCTAATTAGCTTATTGTGAGAATACTACAAACGTCTGACAAAAGTGAAAAATGTAAATTTCCAATTTCAACCAAACATGCTAGAAATGCTCCAATTGAGCTAATTAGCTTATTGAGAGAATATTGCAATTGTCTGACAAAACTGAAAAATGTAAATTTCCAATTTCAACCAAACATGCTAGAAATGCTCCAATTGAGCTAATTAGCTTATTGTGAGAATATTACAAACGTCTAACAAAATTGAAAAATGTAAATTTCCAATTTCAACCAAACATGCTAGAAATGCTCCAATTGAGCTAATTAGCTTATTGTGAGAATATTGCAATTGTCTGACAAAAGTGAAAAATGTAAATTTCCAATTTCATCCAAACATGCTAGAAATGCTCCAATTGAGCTAATTAGCTTATTGTGAGAATATTGCAATTGTCTGACAAAAGTGAAAAATGTAAATTTCCAATTTCTACAAAACATGCTAGAAATGCTCAATTTGCGCAAATAAGCCTACTGTAAGAATTTTACAAACGTCTGACAAAACTGAAAAATGTAAATTTCCAATTTCAACCAAACATGCTAGAAATGCTATAATTGAGCTAATTAGCTTATTGTGAGAATATTACAAACGTCTGACAACACTGAAAAATGTAAATTTCTAATTTCAACCAAACATGCTAGAAATGCTCCAATTAAGCTAATTAGCTTATTGAAAGAATATTGCAATTGTCTGACAAAAGTGAAAAATGTAATTTTCCAATTTCAACCAAACATGCTAGAAATGCTCCAATTGAGCTAATTAGCTTATTGTGAGAATACTACAAACGTCTGACAAAAGTGAAAAATGTAAATTTCCAATTTCAACCAAACATGCTAGAAATGCTCCAATTGAGCTAATTAGCTTATTGTGAAAATATTGCAATTGTCTGACAAAAGTGAAAAATGTAAATTTCCAATTTCAACCAAACATGCTAGAAATGCTCCAATTGAGCTAATTAGCTTATTGTGAGAATATTGCAATTGTCTGACAAAAGTGAAAAATGTAAATTTCCAATTTCAATCAAACATGCTAGAAATGCTCCAATTGAGCTAATTAGCTTATTGTGGGAATATTACAAACGTCTGACAAAACTGAAAAATGTAAATTTCCAATTTCAACCAAACATGCTAGAAATGCTCCAATTGAGCTAATTAGCTTATTGTGACAATATTACAAACGTCTGACAAAACTGAAAAATGTAATTTTCCAATTTTAACCAAACATGCTAGAAATGCTCCAATTGAGCTAATTAGCTTATTGTGAGAATATTACAAACGTCTGACAAAATTGAAAAATGTAAATTTCCAATTTCAACCAAACATGCTAGAAATGCTCCAATTGAGCTAATTAGCTTATTGTGAGAATATTGCAATTGTCTGACAAAAGTGAAAAATGTAAATTTCCAATTTCAACCAAACATGCTAAAAATGCTCCAAATGAGCTAATTAGCTTATTGTGAGAATATTACAAACGTCTGACAACACTGAAAAATGTAAATTTCCAATTTCAACCAAACATGCTAGAAATGCTCCAATTGAGCTAATTAGCTTATTGTGAGAATATTACAAACGTCTGACAACACTGAAAAATGTAAATTTCTAATTTCAACCAAACATGCTAGAAATGCTCCAAATGAGCTAATTAGCTTATTGAGAGAATATTGCAATTGTCTGACAAAAGTGAAAAATGTAAATTTCCAATTTCAACCAAACATGCTAGAAATGCTCCAATTGAGCTAATTAGCTTGTTGTGAGAATATTGCAATTGTCTGACAAAAGTGAAAAATGTAAATTTCCAATTTCAACCAAAAATGCTAGAAATGCTCCAATTGAGCTAATTTGCTTATTGTGAGAATACTACAAACGTCTGACAAAAGTGAAAAATGTAAATTTCCAATTTCAACCAAACATGCTAGAAATGCTCCAATTGAGCTAATTAGCTTATTGAGAGAATATTGCAATTGTCTGACAAAACTGAAAAATGTAAATTTCCAATTTCAACCAAACATGCTAGAAATGCTCCAATTGAGCTAATTAGCTTATTGTGAGAATATTACAAACGTCTAACAAAATTGAAAAATGTAAATTTCCAATTTCAACCAAACATGCTAGAAATGCTCCAATTGAGCTAATTAGCTTATTGTGAGAATATTGCAATTGTCTGACAAAAGTGAAAAATGTAAATTTCCAATTTCATCCAAACATGCTAGAAATGCTCCAATTGAGCTAATTAGCTTATTGTGAGAATATTGCAATTGTCTGACAAAAGTGAAAAATGTAAATTTCCAATTTCAACAAAACATGCTAGAAATGCTCAATTTGCGCAAATAAGCCTACTGTAAGAATTTTACAAACGTCTGACAAAACTGAAAAATGTAAATTTCCAATTTCAACCAAACATGCTAGAAATGCTATAATTGAGCTAATTAGCTTATTGTGAGAATATTACAAACGTCTGACAACACTGAAAAATGTAAATTTCTAATTTCAACCAAACATGCTAGAAATGCTCCAATTAAGCTAATTAGCTTATTGAAAGAATATTGCAATTGTCTGACAAAAGTGAAAAATGTAATTTTCCAATTTCAACCAAACATGCTAGAAATGCTCCAATTGAGCTAATTAGCTTATTGTGAGAATACTACAAACGTCTGACAAAAGTGAAAAATGTAAATTTCCAATTTCAACCAAACATGCTAGAAATGCTCCAATTGAGCTAATTAGCTTATTGTGAAAATATTGCAATTGTCTGACAAAAGTGAAAAATGTAAATTTCCAATTTCAACCAAACATGCTAGAAATGCTCCAATTGAGCTAATTAGCTTATTGTGAGAATATTGCAATTGTCTGACAAAAGTGAAAAATGTAAATTTCCAATTTCAATCAAACATGCTAGAAATGCTCCAATTGAGCTAATTAGCTTATTGTGGGAATATTACAAACGTCTGACAAAACTGAAAAATGTAAATTTCCAATTTCAACCAAACATGCTAGAAATGCTCCAATTGAGCTAATTAGCTTATTGTGACAATATTACAAACGTCTGACAAAACTGAAAAATGTAATTTTCCAATTTTAACCAAACATGCTAGAAATGCTCCAATTGAGCTAATTAGCTTATTGTGAGAATATTGCAATTGTCTGACAAAAGTGAAAAATGTAAATTTCCAATTTCAACCAAACATGCTAGAAATGCTCAAATTGCGCGAATAAGCCTACTGTAAGAATTTTACAAACGTCTGACAAAACTGAAAAATGTAAATTTCCAATTTCAACCAAACATGCTAGAAATGCTCCAATTGAGCTAATTAGCTTATTGTGAGAATATTACAAACGTCTGACAACACTGAAAAATGTAAATTTCTAATTTCAACCCAACATGCTAGAAATGCTCCAAATGAGCTAATTAGCTTATTGTGAGAATATTGCAATTGTCTGACAAAAGTGAAAAATGTAAATTTCCAATTTCAACCAAACATGCTAGAAATGCTCCAATTGAGCTAATTAGCTTATTGTGAGAATATTACAAACGTCTGACAACACTGAAAAATGTAAATTTCTAATTTCAACCAAACATGCTAGAAATGCTCCAAATGAGCTAATTAGCTTATTGAGAGAATATTGCAATTGTCTGACAAAAGTGAAAAATGTAAATTTCCAATTTCAACCAAACATGCTAGAAATGCTCCAATTGAGCTAATTAGCTTGTTGTGAGAATATTGCAATTGTCTGACAAAAGTGAGAAATGTAAATTTCCAATTTCAACCAAACATGCTAGAAATGCTCCAATTGAGCTAATTAGCTTATTGTGAGAATACTACAAACGTCTGACAAAAGTGAAAAATGTAAATTTTCAATTTCAACCAAACATGCTAGAAATGCTCCAATTGATCTAATTAGCTTATTGTGAGAATATTACAAACGTCTGACAAAACTGAAAAATGTAAATTTCCAATTTCAACCAAACGTGCTAGAAATGCTCCAATTGAGCTAATTAGCTTATTGTGAAAATATTACAAACGTCTGACAAAACTGAAAAATGTAAATTTTCAATTTCAACCAAACATGCTAGAAATGCTCCAATTGAGCTAATTAGCTTATTGTGAGAATATTACAAACGTCTGACAAAACTGAAAAATGTAAATTTCCAATTTCAACCAAACATGCTAGAAATGCTCCAATTGAGCTAATTAGCTTATTGTGAGAATATTGCAATTGTCTGACAAAAGTGAAAAATGTAAATTTCCAATTTCAACCAAACATGCTAGAAATGCTCAAATTGCGCGAATAAGCCTACTGTAAGAATTTTACAAACGTCTGACAAAACTGAAAAATGTAAATTTCCAATTTCAACCAAACATGCTAGAAATGCTCCAATTGAGCTAATTAGCTTATTGTGAGAATATTACAAACGTCTGACAACACTGAAAAATGTAAATTTCTAATTTCAACCCAACATGCTAGAAATGCTCCAAATGAGCTAATTAGCTTATTGTGAGAATATTGCAATTGTCTGACAAAAGTGAAAAATGTAAATTTCCAATTTCAACCAAACATGCTAGAAATGCTCCAATTGAGCTAATTAGCTTATTGTGAGAATATTGCAATTGTCTGACAAAAGTGAAAAATGTAAGTTTCCAATTTCAGCCAAACATGCTAGAAATGCTCCAATTGAGCTAATTAGCTCATTGTGAGAATATTACAAACGTCTAACAAAATTGAAAAATGTAATATTCCAATTTCAACCAAACATGCTAGAAATGCTCCAATTGAGCTAATTAGCTTATTGTGAGAATATTGCAATTGTCTGACAAAAGTGAAAAATGTAAATTTCCAATTTCAACCAAACATGCTAGAATTGCTCCAATTGAGCTAATTAGCTTATTGTGAGATTATTGCAATTGTCTGACAAAAGTGAAAAATGTAAATTTCCAATTTCAACCAAACATGTTAGAAATGCTCCAATTGAGCTAATTAGCTTATTGTGAGAATATTACAAACGTCTGACAACACTGAAAAATGTAATTTTCCAATTTCAACCAAACATGCTAGAAATGCTCCAGTTGAGCTAATTAGCTTATTGTGAGAATATTACAAACGTCTGACAACACTGAAAAATGTAAATTTCCAATTTCAACCAAACATGCTAGAAATGCTCCAATTGAGCTAATTAGCTTATTGTGAGAATATTGCAATTGTCTGACAAAAGTGAAAAATGTAAATTTCCAATTTCAACCAAACATGCTAGAATTGCTCCAATTGAGCTAATTAGCTTATTGTGAGATTATTGCAATTGTCTGACAAAAGTGAAAAATGTAAATTTCCAATTTCAACCAAACATGCTAGAAATGCTCCAATTGAGCTAATTAGCTTATTGTGAGAATATTGCAATTGTCTGACAAAAGTGAAAAATGTAAATTTCCAATTTCAACCAAACATGCTAGAAATGCTCCAATTGAGCTAATTAGCTTATTGAGAAAATATTGCAATTGTTTGACAAAAGTGAAAAATTTAAATTTCCAATTTCAACCAAACGTGCTAGAAATGCTCCAATTGAGCTAATTAGCTTATTGTGAAAATATTACAAACGTCTGACAAAACTGAAAAATGTAAATTTTCAATTTCAACCAAACATGCTAGAAATGCTCCGATTGAGCTAATTAGCTTATTGTGAGAATATTACAAACGTCTGACAAAACTGAAAAATGTAAATTTCCAATTTCAACCAAACATGCTAGAAATGCTCCAATTGAGCTAATTAGCTTATTGTGAGAATATTGCAATTGTCTGACAAAAGTGAAAAATGTAAATTTCCAATTTCAACCAAACATGCTAGAAATGCTCCAATTGAGCTAATTAGCTTATTGTGAGAATATTACAAACGTCTGACAACACTGAAAAATCTAAATTTCCAATTTCAACCAAACATGCTAGAAATGCTCCAATTGAGCTAATTAGCTTATTGTGAGAATATTGCAATTGTCTGACAAAAGTGAAAAATGTAAATTTCCAATTTCAACCAAACATGCTAGAAATGCTCAAATTGCGCAAATAAGCCTACTGTAAGAATTTTACAAACGTCTGACAAAACTGAAAAATGTAAATTTCCAATTTCAACCAAACATGCTAGAAATGCTCCAATTGAGCTAATTAGCTTATTGTGAGAATATTACAATTGTCTGACAACACTGAAAAATGTAAATTTCTAATTTCAACCAAACATGCTAGAAATGCTCCAAATGAGCTAATTAGCTTATTGAGAGAATATTGCAATTGTCGGACAAAAGTGAAAAATGTAAATTTCCAATTTCAACCAAACATGCTAGAAATGTTCCAATTGAGCTAATTAGCTTGTTGTGAGAATATTGCAATTGTCTGACAAAAGTGAAAAATGTAAATTTCCAATTTCAACCAAACATGCTAGAAATGCTCCAATTGAGCTAATTAGCTTATTGTGAGAATACTACAAACGTCTGACAAAAGTGAAAAATGTAAAATTTCAATTTCAACCAAACATGCTAGATATGCTCCAATTGATCTAATTAGCTTATTGTGAGAATATTACAAACGTCTGACAAAACTGAAAAATGTAAATTTCCAATTTCAACCAAACGTGCTAGAAATGCTCCAATTGAGCTAATTAGCTTATTGTGAGAATATTACAAACGTCTGACAAAACTGAAAAATGTAAATTTCCAATTTCAACCAAACATGCTAGAAATGCTCCAATTGAGCTAATTAGCTTATTGTGAGAATATTGCAATTGTCTGACAAAAGTGAAAAATGTAAATTTCCAATTTCAACCAAACATGCTAGAAATGCTCCAATTGAGCTAATTAGCTTATTGTGGGAATATTACAAACGTCTGAAAAAAGTGAAAAATGTAAATTTCGAATTTCAACCAAACATGCTAGAAATGCTCCAATTGAGCTAATTAGCTTATTGTGAGAATATTACAAACGTCTGACAAAACTGAAAAATGTAATTTTCCAATTTTAACCAAACATGCTAGAAATGCTCCAATTGAGCTAATTAGCTTATTGTGAGAATATTGCAATTGTCTGACAAAAGTGAAAAATGTAAATTTCCAATTTCAACCAAACATGCTAGAAATGCTCAAATTGCGCGAATAAGCCTACTGTAAGAATTTTACAAACGTCTGACAAAACTGAAAAATGTAAATTTCCAATTTCAACCAAACATGCTAGAAATGCTCCAATTGAGCTAATTAGCTTATTGTGAGAATATTACAAACGTCTGACAACACTGAAAAATGTAAATTTCTAATTTCAACCCAACATGCTAGAAATGCTCCAAATGAGCTAATTAGCTTATTGTGAGAATATTGCAATTGTCTGACAAAAGTGAAAAATGTAAATTTCCAATTTCAACCAAACATGCTAGAAATGCTCCAATTGAGCTAATTAGCTTATTGTGAGAATATTGCAATTGTCTGACAAAAGTGAAAAATGTAAATTTCCAATTTCCGCCAAACATGCTAGAAATGCTCCAATTGAGCTAATTAGCTTATTGTGAGAATATTACAAACGTCTAACAAAATTGAAAAATGTAAATTTCCAGTTTCAACCAAACATGCTAGAAATGCTCCAATTGAGCTAATTAGCTTATTGTGAGAATAATGCAATTGTCTGACAAAAGTGAAAAATGTAAATTTCCAATTTCAACCAAACATGCTAGAAATGCTCCAATTGAGCAAATTAGCTTATTGTGAGATTATTGCAATTGTCTGACAAAAGTGAAAAATGTAAATTTCCAATTTCAACCAAACATGCTAGAAATGCTCCAATTGAGCTAATTAGCTTATTGTGAGAATATTACAAACGTCTGACAACACTGAAAAATGTAATTTTCCAATTTCAACCAAACATGCTAGAAATGCTCCAATTGAGCTAATTAGCTTATTGTGAGAATATTACAAACGTCTGACAACACTGAAAAATGTAAATTTCTAATTTCAACCAAACATGCTAGAAATGCTCCAATTGAGCTAATTAGCTTATTGAAAGAATATTGCAATTGTCTGACAAAAGTGAAAAATGTAAATTTCCAATTTCAACCAAACATGCTAGAAATGCTCCAATTGAGCTAATTAGCTTATTGTGAGAATATTGCAATTGTCTGACAAAAGTGAAAAATGTAAATTTCCAATTTCAACCAAACATGCTAGAAATGCTCCCATTGAGCTAATTAGCTTATTGTGAGAATATTACAAACGTCTGACAAAATTGAAAAATGTAAATTTCCAATTTCAACCAAACATGCTAGAAATGCTCCAATTGAGCTAATTAGCTTATTGTGAGAATATTGCAATTGTCTGACAAAAGTGAAAAATGTAAATTTCCAATTTCAACCAAACATGCTAAAAATGCTCCAAATGAGCTAATTAGCTTATTGTGAGAATATTACAAACGTCTGACAACACTGAAAAATGTAAATTTCCAATTTCAACCAAACATGCTAGAAATGCTCCAATTGAGCTAATTAGCTTATTGTGAGAATATTGCAATTGTCGGACAAAAGTGAAAAATGTAAATTTCCAATTTCAACCAAACATGCTAGAAATGTTCCAATTGAGCTAATTAGCTTGTTGTGAGAATATTGCAATTGTCTGACAAAAGTGAAAAATGTAAATTTCCAATTTCAACCAAACATGCTAGAAATGCTCCAATTGAGCTAATTAGCTTATTGTGAGAATACTACAAACGTCTGACAAAAGTGAAAAATGTAAAATTTCAATTTCAACCAAACATGCTAGATATGCTCCAATTGATCTAATTAGCTTATTGTGAGAATATTACAAACGTCTGACAAAACTGAAAAATGTAAATTTCCAATTTCAACCAAACGTGCTAGAAATGCTCCAATTGAGCTAATTAGCTTATTGTGAAAATATTACAAACGTCTGACAAAACTGAAAAATGTAAATTTTCAATTTCAACCAAACATGCTAGAAATGCTCCAATTGAGCTAATTAGCTTATTGTGAGAATATTACAAACGTCTGACAAAACTGAAAAATGTAAATTTCCAATTTCAACCAAACATGCTAGAAATGCTCCAATTGAGCTAATTAGCTTATTGTGAGAATATTGGAATTGTCTGACAAAAGTGAAAAATGTAAATTTCCAATTTCAACCAAACATGCTAGAAATGCTCCAATTGAGCTAATTAGCTTATTGTGGGAATATTACAAACGTCTGACAAAAGTGAAAAATGTAAATTTCGAATTTCAACCAAACATGCTAGAAATGCTCCAATTGAGCTAATTAGCTTATTGTGAGAATATTACAAACGTCTGACAAAACTGAAAAATGTAATTTTCCAATTTTAACCAAACATGCTAGAAATGCTCCAATTGAGCTAATTAGCTTATTGTGAGAATATTGCAATTGTCTGACAAAAGTGAAAAATGTAAATTTCCAATTTCAACCAAACATGCTAGAAATGCTCAAATTGCGCGAATAAGCCTACTGTAAGAATTTTACAAACGTCTGACAAAACTGAAAAATGTAAATTTCCAATTTCAACCAAACATGCTAGAAATGCTCCAATTGAGCTAATTAGCTTATTGTGAGAATATTACAAACGTCTGACAACACTGAAAAATGTAAATTTCTAATTTCAACCCAACATGCTAGAAATGCTCCAAATGAGCTAATTAGCTTATTGTGAGAATATTGCAATTGTCTGACAAAAGTGAAAAATGTAAATTTCCAATTTCAACCAAACATGCTAGAAATGCTCCAATTGAGCTAATTAGCTTATTGTGAGAATATTGCAATTGTCTGACAAAAGTGAAAAATGTAAATTTCCAATTTCCGCCAAACATGCTAGAAATGCTCCAATTGAGCTAATTAGCTTATTGTGAGAATATTACAAACGTCTAACAAAATTGAAAAATGTAAATTTCCAGTTTCAACCAAACATGCTAGAAATGCTCCAATTGAGCTAATTAGCTTATTGTGAGAATAATGCAATTGTCTGACAAAAGTGAAAAATGTAAATTTCCAATTTCAACCAAACATGCTAGAAATGCTCCAATTGAGCAAATTAGCTTATTGTGAGATTATTGCAATTGTCTGACAAAAGTGAAAAATGTAAATTTCCAATTTCAACCAAACATGCTAGAAATGCTCCAATTGAGCTAATTAGCTTATTGTGAGAATATTACAAACGTCTGACAACACTGAAAAATGTAATTTTCCAATTTCAACCAAACATGCTAGAAATGCTCCAATTGAGCTAATTAGCTTATTGAAAGAATATTGCAATTGTCTGACAAAAGTGAAAAATGTAAATTTCCAATTTCAACCAAACATGCTAGAAATGCTCCAATTGAGCTAATTAGCTTATTGTGAGAATATTGCAATTGTCTGACAAAAGTGAAAAATGTAAATTTCCAATTTCAACCAAACATGCTAGAAATGCTCCAATTGAGCTAATTAGCTTATTGTGAGAATATTACAAACGTCTGACAAAATTGAAAAATGTAAATTTCCAATTTCAACCAAACATGCTAGAAATGCTCCAATTGAGCTAATTAGCTTATTGTGAGAATATTGCAATTGTCTGACAAAAGTGAAAAATGTAAATTTCCAATTTCAACCAAACATGCTAAAAATGCTCCAAATGAGCTAATTAGCTTATTGTGAGAATATTACAAACGTCTGACAACACTGAAAAATGTAAATTTCCAATTTCAACCAAACATGCTAGAAATGCTCAAATTGAGCTAATTAGCTTATTGTGAGAATATTGCAATTGTCTGACAAAAGTGAAAAATGTAAATTTCCAATTTCAACCAAACATGCTAAAAATGCTCCAAATGAGCTAATTAGCTTATTGTGAGAATATTACAAACGTCTGACAACACTGAAAAATGTAAATTTCCAATTTCAACCAAACATGCTAGAAATGCTCCAATTGAGCTAATTAGCTTATTGTGAGAATATTGCAATTGTCTGACAAAAGTGAAAAATGTAAATTTCCAATTTCAACCAAACATGCTAGAAATGCTCAAATTGCGCAAATAAGCCTACTGTAAGAATTTTACAAACGTCTGACAAAACTGAAAAATGTAAATTTCCAATTTCAACCAAACATGCTAGAAATGCTCCAATTGAGCTAATTAGCTTATTGTGAGAATATTGCAATTGTTTGACAAAAGTGAAAAATGTAAATTTCCAATTTCAACCAAACATGCTAGAAATGCTCCAATTGAGCTAATTAGCTTATTGTGAGAATATTACAAACGTCTGACAACACTGAAAAATGTAATTTTCCAATTTCAACCAAACATGCTAGAAATGCTCCAATTGAGCTAATTAGCTTATTGTGAGAATATTACAAACGTCTGACAACACTGAAAAATGTAAATTTCTAATTTCAACCAAACATGCTAGAAATGCTCCAAATGAGCTAATTAGCTTATTGAAAGAATATTGCAATTGTCTGACAAAAGTGAAAAATGTAAATTTCCAATTTCAACCAAACATGCTAGAAATGCTCCAATTGAGCTAATTAGCTTATTGTGAGAATACTACAAACGTCTGACAAAAGTGAAAAATGTAAAATTTCAATTTCAACCAAACATGCTAGATATGCTCCAATTGATCTAATTAGCTTATTGTGAGAATATTACAAACGTCTGACAAAACTGAAAAATGTAAATTTCCAATTTCAACCAAACGTGCTAGAAATGCTCCAATTGAGCTAATTAGCTTATTGTGAGAATACTACAAACGTCTGACAAAAGTGAAAAATGTAAAATTTCAATTTCAACCAAACATGCTAGATATGCTCCAATTGATCTAATTAGCTTATTGTGAGAATATTACAAACGTCTGACAAAACTGAAAAATGTAAATTTCCAATTTCAACCAAACGTGCTAGAAATGCTCCAATTGAGCTAATTAGCTTATTGTGAGAATATTACAAACGTCTGACAAAACTGAAAAATGTAAATTTCCAATTTCAACCAAACATGCTAGAAATGCTCCAATTGAGCTAATTAGCTTATTGTGAGAATATTGCAATTGTCTGACAAAAGTGAAAAATGTAAATTTCCAATTTCAACCAAACATGCTAGAAATGCTCCAATTGAGCTAATTAGCTTATTGTGGGAATATTACAAACGTCTGAAAAAAGTGAAAAATGTAAATTTCGAATTTCAACCAAACATGCTAGAAATGCTCCAATTGAGCTAATTAGCTTATTGTGAGAATATTACAAACGTCTGACAAAACTGAAAAATGTAATTTTCCAATTTTAACCAAACATGCTAGAAATGCTCCAATTGAGCTAATTAGCTTATTGTGAGAATATTGCAATTGTCTGACAAAAGTGAAAAATGTAAATTTCCAATTTCAACCAAACATGCTAGAAATGCTCAAATTGCGCGAATAAGCCTACTGTAAGAATTTTACAAACGTCTGACAAAACTGAAAAATGTAAATTTCCAATTTCAACCAAACATGCTAGAAATGCTCCAATTGAGCTAATTAGCTTATTGTGAGAATATTACAAACGTCTGACAACACTGAAAAATGTAAATTTCTAATTTCAACCCAACATGCTAGAAATGCTCCAAATGAGCTAATTAGCTTATTGTGAGAATATTGCAATTGTCTGACAAAAGTGAAAAATGTAAATTTCCAATTTCAACCAAACATGCTAGAAATGCTCCAATTGAGCTAATTAGCTTATTGTGAGAATATTGCAATTGTCTGACAAAAGTGAAAAATGTAAATTTCCAATTTCCGCCAAACATGCTAGAAATGCTCCAATTGAGCTAATTAGCTTATTGTGAGAATATTACAAACGTCTAACAAAATTGAAAAATGTAAATTTCCAGTTTCAACCAAACATGCTAGAAATGCTCCAATTGAGCTAATTAGCTTATTGTGAGAATAATGCAATTGTCTGACAAAAGTGAAAAATGTAAATTTCCAATTTCAACCAAACATGCTAGAAATGCTCCAATTGAGCAAATTAGCTTATTGTGAGATTATTGCAATTGTCTGACAAAAGTGAAAAATGTAAATTTCCAATTTCAACCAAACATGCTAGAAATGCTCCAATTGAGCTAATTAGCTTATTGTGAGAATATTACAAACGTCTGACAACACTGAAAAATGTAATTTTCCAATTTCAACCAAACATGCTAGAAATGCTCCAATTGAGCTAATTAGCTTATTGTGAGAATATTACAAACGTCTGACAACACTGAAAAATGTAAATTTCTAATTTCAACCAAACATGCTAGAAATGCTCCAATTGAGCTAATTAGCTTATTGAAAGAATATTGCAATTGTCTGACAAAAGTGAAAAATGTAAATTTCCAATTTCAACCAAACATGCTAGAAATGCTCCAATTGAGCTAATTAGCTTATTGTGAGAATATTGCAATTGTCTGACAAAAGTGAAAAATGTAAATTTCCAATTTCAACCAAACATGCTAGAAATGCTCCCATTGAGCTAATTAGCTTATTGTGAGAATATTACAAACGTCTGACAAAATTGAAAAATGTAAATTTCCAATTTCAACCAAACATGCTAGAAATGCTCCAATTGAGCTAATTAGCTTATTGTGAGAATATTGCAATTGTCTGACAAAAGTGAAAAATGTAAATTTCCAATTTCAACCAAACATGCTAAAAATGCTCCAAATGAGCTAATTAGCTTATTGTGAGAATATTACAAACGTCTGACAACACTGAAAAATGTAAATTTCCAATTTCAACCAAACATGCTAGAAATGCTCCAATTGAGCTAATTAGCTTATTGTGAGAATATTGCAATTGTCGGACAAAAGTGAAAAATGTAAATTTCCAATTTCAACCAAACATGCTAGAAATGTTCCAATTGAGCTAATTAGCTTGTTGTGAGAATATTGCAATTGTCTGACAAAAGTGAAAAATGTAAATTTCCAATTTCAACCAAACATGCTAGAAATGCTCCAATTGAGCTAATTAGCTTATTGTGAGAATACTACAAACGTCTGACAAAAGTGAAAAATGTAAAATTTCAATTTCAACCAAACATGCTAGATATGCTCCAATTGATCTAATTAGCTTATTGTGAGAATATTACAAACGTCTGACAAAACTGAAAAATGTAAATTTCCAATTTCAACCAAACGTGCTAGAAATGCTCCAATTGAGCTAATTAGCTTATTGTGAAAATATTACAAACGTCTGACAAAACTGAAAAATGTAAATTTTCAATTTCAACCAAACATGCTAGAAATGCTCCAATTGAGCTAATTAGCTTATTGTGAGAATATTACAAACGTCTGACAAAACTGAAAAATGTAAATTTCCAATTTCAACCAAACATGCTAGAAATGCTCCAATTGAGCTAATTAGCTTATTGTGAGAATATTGGAATTGTCTGACAAAAGTGAAAAATGTAAATTTCCAATTTCAACCAAACATGCTAGAAATGCTCCAATTGAGCTAATTAGCTTATTGTGGGAATATTACAAACGTCTGACAAAAGTGAAAAATGTAAATTTCGAATTTCAACCAAACATGCTAGAAATGCTCCAATTGAGCTAATTAGCTTATTGTGAGAATATTACAAACGTCTGACAAAACTGAAAAATGTAATTTTCCAATTTTAACCAAACATGCTAGAAATGCTCCAATTGAGCTAATTAGCTTATTGTGAGAATATTGCAATTGTCTGACAAAAGTGAAAAATGTAAATTTCCAATTTCAACCAAACATGCTAGAAATGCTCAAATTGCGCGAATAAGCCTACTGTAAGAATTTTACAAACGTCTGACAAAACTGAAAAATGTAAATTTCCAATTTCAACCAAACATGCTAGAAATGCTCCAATTGAGCTAATTAGCTTATTGTGAGAATATTACAAACGTCTGACAACACTGAAAAATGTAAATTTCTAATTTCAACCCAACATGCTAGAAATGCTCCAAATGAGCTAATTAGCTTATTGTGAGAATATTGCAATTGTCTGACAAAAGTGAAAAATGTAAATTTCCAATTTCAACCAAACATGCTAGAAATGCTCCAATTGAGCTAATTAGCTTATTGTGAGAATATTGCAATTGTCTGACAAAAGTGAAAAATGTAAATTTCCAATTTCCGCCAAACATGCTAGAAATGCTCCAATTGAGCTAATTAGCTTATTGTGAGAATATTACAAACGTCTAACAAAATTGAAAAATGTAAATTTCCAGTTTCAACCAAACATGCTAGAAATGCTCCAATTGAGCTAATTAGCTTATTGTGAGAATAATGCAATTGTCTGACAAAAGTGAAAAATGTAAATTTCCAATTTCAACCAAACATGCTAGAAATGCTCCAATTGAGCAAATTAGCTTATTGTGAGATTATTGCAATTGTCTGACAAAAGTGAAAAATGTAAATTTCCAATTTCAACCAAACATGCTAGAAATGCTCCAATTGAGCTAATTAGCTTATTGTGAGAATATTACAAACGTCTGACAACACTGAAAAATGTAATTTTCCAATTTCAACCAAACATGCTAGAAATGCTCCAATTGAGCTAATTAGCTTATTGAAAGAATATTGCAATTGTCTGACAAAAGTGAAAAATGTAAATTTCCAATTTCAACCAAACATGCTAGAAATGCTCCAATTGAGCTAATTAGCTTATTGTGAGAATATTGCAATTGTCTGACAAAAGTGAAAAATGTAAATTTCCAATTTCAACCAAACATGCTAGAAATGCTCCAATTGAGCTAATTAGCTTATTGTGAGAATATTACAAACGTCTGACAAAATTGAAAAATGTAAATTTCCAATTTCAACCAAACATGCTAGAAATGCTCCAATTGAGCTAATTAGCTTATTGTGAGAATATTGCAATTGTCTGACAAAAGTGAAAAATGTAAATTTCCAATTTCAACCAAACATGCTAAAAATGCTCCAAATGAGCTAATTAGCTTATTGTGAGAATATTACAAACGTCTGACAACACTGAAAAATGTAAATTTCCAATTTCAACCAAACATGCTAGAAATGCTCAAATTGAGCTAATTAGCTTATTGTGAGAATATTGCAATTGTCTGACAAAAGTGAAAAATGTAAATTTCCAATTTCAACCAAACATGCTAAAAATGCTCCAAATGAGCTAATTAGCTTATTGTGAGAATATTACAAACGTCTGACAACACTGAAAAATGTAAATTTCCAATTTCAACCAAACATGCTAGAAATGCTCCAATTGAGCTAATTAGCTTATTGTGAGAATATTGCAATTGTCTGACAAAAGTGAAAAATGTAAATTTCCAATTTCAACCAAACATGCTAGAAATGCTCAAATTGCGCAAATAAGCCTACTGTAAGAATTTTACAAACGTCTGACAAAACTGAAAAATGTAAATTTCCAATTTCAACCAAACATGCTAGAAATGCTCCAATTGAGCTAATTAGCTTATTGTGAGAATATTGCAATTGTTTGACAAAAGTGAAAAATGTAAATTTCCAATTTCAACCAAACATGCTAGAAATGCTCCAATTGAGCTAATTAGCTTATTGTGAGAATATTACAAACGTCTGACAACACTGAAAAATGTAATTTTCCAATTTCAACCAAACATGCTAGAAATGCTCCAATTGAGCTAATTAGCTTATTGTGAGAATATTACAAACGTCTGACAACACTGAAAAATGTAAATTTCTAATTTCAACCAAACATGCTAGAAATGCTCCAAATGAGCTAATTAGCTTATTGAAAGAATATTGCAATTGTCTGACAAAAGTGAAAAATGTAAATTTCCAATTTCAACCAAACATGCTAGAAATGCTCCAATTGAGCTAATTAGCTTATTGTGAGAATATTGCAATTGTCTGACAAAAGTGAAAAATGTAAATTTCCAATTTCAACCAAACATGCTAGAAATGCTCCAATTGAGCTAATTAGCTTATTGTGAGAATATTACAAACGTCTGACAAAACTGAAAAATGTAATTTTCCAATTTTAACCAAACATGCTAGAAATGCTCCAATTGAGCTAATTAGCTTATTGTGAGAATATTGCAATTGTCTGACAAAAGTGAAAAATGTAAATTTCCAATTTCAACCAAACATGCTAGAAATGCTCAAATTGCGCGAATAAGCCTACTGTAAGAATTTTACAAACGTCTGACAAAACTGAAAAATGTAAATTTCCAATTTCAACCAAACATGCTAGAAATGCTCCAATTGAGCTAATTAGCTTATTGTGAGAATATTACAAACGTCTGACAACACTGAAAAATGTAAATTTCTAATTTCAACCCAACATGCTAGAAATGCTCCAAATGAGCTAATTAGCTTATTGTGAGAATATTGCAATTGTCTGACAAAAGTGAAAAATGTAAATTTCCAATTTCAACCAAACATGCTAGAAATGCTCCAATTGAGCTAATTAGCTTATTGTGAGAATATTGCAATTGTCTGACAAAAGTGAAAAATGTAAATTTCCAATTTCCGCCAAACATGCTAGAAATGCTCCAATTGAGCTAATTAGCTTATTGTGAGAATATTACAAACGTCTAACAAAATTGAAAAATGTAAATTTCCAGTTTCAACCAAACATGCTAGAAATGCTCCAATTGAGCTAATTAGCTTATTGTGAGAATAATGCAATTGTCTGACAAAAGTGAAAAATGTAAATTTCCAATTTCAACCAAACATGCTAGAAATGCTCCAATTGAGCAAATTAGCTTATTGTGAGATTATTGCAATTGTCTGACAAAAGTGAAAAATGTAAATTTCCAATTTCAACCAAACATGCTAGAAATGCTCCAATTGAGCTAATTAGCTTATTGTGAGAATATTACAAACGTCTGACAACACTGAAAAATGTAATTTTCCAATTTCAACCAAACATGCTAGAAATGCTCCAATTGAGCTAATTAGCTTATTGAAAGAATATTGCAATTGTCTGACAAAAGTGAAAAATGTAAATTTCCAATTTCAACCAAACATGCTAGAAATGCTCCAATTGAGCTAATTAGCTTATTGTGAGAATATTGCAATTGTCTGACAAAAGTGAAAAATGTAAATTTCCAATTTCAACCAAACATGCTAGAAATGCTCCAATTGAGCTAATTAGCTTATTGTGAGAATATTACAAACGTCTGACAAAATTGAAAAATGTAAATTTCCAATTTCAACCAAACATGCTAGAAATGCTCCAATTGAGCTAATTAGCTTATTGTGAGAATATTGCAATTGTCTGACAAAAGTGAAAAATGTAAATTTCCAATTTCAACCAAACATGCTAAAAATGCTCCAAATGAGCTAATTAGCTTATTGTGAGAATATTACAAACGTCTGACAACACTGAAAAATGTAAATTTCCAATTTCAACCAAACAT
Source organism: Watersipora subatra (assembly GCF_963576615.1). Taxonomy (NCBI): domain Eukaryota; kingdom Metazoa; phylum Bryozoa; class Gymnolaemata; order Cheilostomatida; family Watersiporidae; genus Watersipora; species Watersipora subatra. The sequence continues at coordinate 31,783 of NW_027045342.1, read as the reverse complement.
GCTAGAAATGCTCAAATTGAGCTAATTAGCTTATTGTGAGAATATTGCAATTGTCTGACAAAAGTGAAAAATGTAAATTTCCAATTTCAACCAAACATGCTAAAAATGCTCCAAATGAGCTAATTAGCTTATTGTGAGAATATTACAAACGTCTGACAACACTGAAAAATGTAAATTTCCAATTTCAACCAAACATGCTAGAAATGCTCCAATTGAGCTAATTAGCTTATTGTGAGAATATTGCAATTGTCTGACAAAAGTGAAAAATGTAAATTTCCAATTTCAACCAAACATGCTAGAAATGCTCAAATTGCGCAAATAAGCCTACTGTAAGAATTTTACAAACGTCTGACAAAACTGAAAAATGTAAATTTCCAATTTCAACCAAACATGCTAGAAATGCTCCAATTGAGCTAATTAGCTTATTGTGAGAATATTGCAATTGTTTGACAAAAGTGAAAAATGTAAATTTCCAATTTCAACCAAACATGCTAGAAATGATCCAATTGAGCTAATTAGCTTATTGTGAGAATATTACAAACGTCTGACAACACTGAAAAATGTAATTTTCTAATTTCAACCAAACATGCTAGAAATGCTCCAAATGAGCTAATTAGCTTATTGAAAGAATATTGCAATTGTCTGACAAAAGTGAAAAATGTAAATTTCCAATTTCAACCAAACATGCTAGAAATGCTCCAATTGAGCTAATTAGCTTATTGTGAGAATATTGCAATTGTCTGACAAAAGTGAAAAATGTAAATTTCCAATTTCAACCAAACATGCTAGAAATGCTCCAATTGAGCTAATTAGCTTATTGTGAGAATATTACAAACGTCTGACAAAATTGAAAAATGTAAATTTCCAATTTCAACCAAACATGCTAGAAATGCTCCAATTGAGCTAATTAGCTTATTGTGAGAATATTGCAATTGTCTGACAAAAGTGAAAAATGTAAATTTCCAATTTCAACCAAACATGCTAAAAATGCTCCAAATGAGCTAATTAGCTTATTGTGAGAATATTACAAACGTCTGACAACACTGAAAAATGTAAATTTCCAATTTCAACCAAACATGCTAGAAATGCTCCAATTGAGCTAATTAGCTTATTGTGAGAATATTACAAACGTCTGACAACACTGAAAAATGTAAATTTCTAATTTCAACCAAACATGCTAGAAATGCTCCAAATGAGCTAATTAGCTTATTGAGAGAATATTGCAATTGTCTGACAAAAGTGAAAAATGTAAATTTCCAATTTCAACCAAACATGCTAGAAATGCTCCAATTGAGCTAATTAGCTTGTTGTGAGAATATTGCAATTGTCTGACAAAAGTGAAAAATGTAAATTTCCAATTTCAACCAAAAATGCTAGAAATGCTCCAATTGAGCTAATTAGCTTATTGTGAGAATACTACAAACGTCTGACAAAAGTGAAAAATGTAAATTTCCAATTTCAACCAAACATGCTAGAAATGCTCCAATTGAGCTAATTAGCTTATTGAGAGAATATTGCAATTGTCTGACAAAACTGAAAAATGTAAATTTCCAATTTCAACCAAACATGCTAGAAATGCTCCAATTGAGCTAATTAGCTTATTGTGAGAATATTACAAACGTCTAACAAAATTGAAAAATGTAAATTTCCAATTTCAACCAAACATGCTAGAAATGCTCCAATTGAGCTAATTAGCTTATTGTGAGAATATTGCAATTGTCTGACAAAAGTGAAAAATGTAAATTTCCAATTTCAACCAAACATGCTAGAAATGCTCCAATTGAGCTAATTAGCTTATTGTGAGAATATTACAAACGTCTAACAAAATTGAAAAATGTAAATTTCCAATTTCAACCAAACATGCTAGAAAAGCTCCAATTGAGCTAATTAGCTTATTGTGAGAATATTACAAACGTCTGACAAAACTGAAAAATGTAAATTTCCAATTTCAACCAAACATGCTAGAAATGCTCCAATTGAGCTAATTAGCTTATTGAGAGAATATTGCAATTGTCTGACAAAAGTGAAAAATGTAAATTTCCAATTTCAACCAAACATGCTAGAAATGCTCCAATTGAGCTAATTAGCTTATTGTGAGAATATTACAAACGTCTGACAAAACTGAAAAATGTAAATTTCCAATTTCAACCAAACATGCTAGAAATGCTCCAATTGAGCTAATTAGCTTATTGAGAGAATATTGCAATTGTCTGACAAAACTGAAAAATGTAAAATTCCAATTTCAACCAAACATGCTAGAAATGCTCCAATTGAGCTAATTAGCTTATTGTGAGAATATTACAAACGTCTGACAAAATTGAAAAATGTAAATTTCCAATTTCAACCAAACATGCTAGAAATGCTCCAATTGAGCTAATTAGCTTATTGTGAGAATATTGCAATTGTCTGACAAAAGTGAAAAATGTAAATTTCCAATTTCAACCAAACATGCTAAAAATGCTCCAAATGAGCTAATTAGCTTATTGTGAGAATATTACAAACGTCTGACAACACTGAAAAATGTAAATTTCCAATTTCAACCAAACATGCTAGAAATGCTCAAATTGAGCTAATTAGCTTATTGTGAGAATATTGCAATTGTCTGACAAAAGTGAAAAATGTAAATTTCCAATTTCAACCAAACATGCTAAAAATGCTCCAAATGAGCTAATTAGCTTATTGTGAGAATATTACAAACGTCTGACAACACTGAAAAATGTAAATTTCCAATTTCAACCAAACATGCTAGAAATGCTCCAATTGAGCTAATTAGCTTATTGTGAGAATATTGCAATTGTCTGACAAAAGTGAAAAATGTAAATTTCCAATTTCAACCAAACATGCTAAAAATGCTCAAATTGCGCGAATAAGCCTACTGTAAGAATTTTACAAACGTCTGACAAAACTGAAAAATGTAAATTTCCAATTTCAACCAAACATGCTAGAAATGCTCCAATTGAGCTAATTAGCTTATTGTGAGAATATTACAAACGTCTGACAACACTGAAAAATGTAAATTTCTAATTTCAACCCAACATGCTAGAAATGCTCCAAATGAGCTAATTAGCTTATTGTGAGAATATTGCAATTGTCTGACAAAAGTGAAAAATGTAAATTTCCAATTTCAACCAAACATGCTAGAAATGCTCCAATTGAGCTAATTAGCTTATTGTGAGAATATTGCAATTGTCTGACAAAAGTGAAAAATGTAAATTTCCAATTTCCGCCAAACATGCTAGAAATGCTCCAATTGAGCTAATTAGCTTATTGTGAGAATATTACAAACGTCTAACAAAATTGAAAAATGTAAATTTCCAGTTTCAACCAAACATGCTAGAAATGCTCCAATTGAGCTAATTAGCTTATTGTGAGAATAATGCAATTGTCTGACAAAAGTGAAAAATGTAAATTTCCAATTTCAACCAAACATGCTAGAAATGCTCCAATTGAGCAAATTAGCTTATTGTGAGATTATTGCAATTGTCTGACAAAAGTGAAAAATGTAAATTTCCAATTTCAACCAAACATGCTAGAAATGCTCCAATTGAGCTAATTAGCTTATTGTGAGAATATTACAAACGTCTGACAACACTGAAAAATGTAATTTTCCAATTTCAACCAAACATGCTAGAAATGCTCCAATTGAGCTAATTAGCTTATTGAAAGAATATTGCAATTGTCTGACAAAAGTGAAAAATGTAAATTTCCAATTTCAACCAAACATGCTAGAAATGCTCCAATTGAGCTAATTAGCTTATTGTGAGAATATTGCAATTGTCTGACAAAAGTGAAAAATGTAAATTTCCAATTTCAACCAAACATGCTAGAAATGCTCCAATTGAGCTAATTAGCTTATTGTGAGAATATTACAAACGTCTGACAAAATTGAAAAATGTAAATTTCCAATTTCAACCAAACATGCTAGAAATGCTCCAATTGAGCTAATTAGCTTATTGTGAGAATATTGCAATTGTCTGACAAAAGTGAAAAATGTAAATTTCCAATTTCAACCAAACATGCTAAAAATGCTCCAAATGAGCTAATTAGCTTATTGTGAGAATATTACAAACGTCTGACAACACTGAAAAATGTAAATTTCCAATTTCAACCAAACATGCTAGAAATGCTCAAATTGAGCTAATTAGCTTATTGTGAGAATATTGCAATTGTCTGACAAAAGTGAAAAATGTAAATTTCCAATTTCAACCAAACATGCTAAAAATGCTCCAAATGAGCTAATTAGCTTATTGTGAGAATATTACAAACGTCTGACAACACTGAAAAATGTAAATTTCCAATTTCAACCAAACATGCTAGAAATGCTCCAATTGAGCTAATTAGCTTATTGTGAGAATATTGCAATTGTCTGACAAAAGTGAAAAATGTAAATTTCCAATTTCAACCAAACATGCTAGAAATGCTCAAATTGCGCAAATAAGCCTACTGTAAGAATTTTACAAACGTCTGACAAAACTGAAAAATGTAAATTTCCAATTTCAACCAAACATGCTAGAAATGCTCCAATTGAGCTAATTAGCTTATTGTGAGAATATTGCAATTGTTTGACAAAAGTGAAAAATGTAAATTTCCAATTTCAACCAAACATGCTAGAAATGATCCAATTGAGCTAATTAGCTTATTGTGAGAATATTACAAACGTCTGACAACACTGAAAAATGTAATTTTCTAATTTCAACCAAACATGCTAGAAATGCTCCAAATGAGCTAATTAGCTTATTGAAAGAATATTGCAATTGTCTGACAAAAGTGAAAAATGTAAATTTCCAATTTCAACCAAACATGCTAGAAATGCTCCAATTGAGCTAATTAGCTTATTGTGAGAATATTGCAATTGTCTGACAAAAGTGAAAAATGTAAATTTCCAATTTCAACCAAACATGCTAGAAATGCTCCAATTGAGCTAATTAGCTTATTGTGAGAATATTACAAACGTCTGACAAAATTGAAAAATGTAAATTTCCAATTTCAACCAAACATGCTAGAAATGCTCCAATTGAGCTAATTAGCTTATTGTGAGAATATTGCAATTGTCTGACAAAAGTGAAAAATGTAAATTTCCAATTTCAACCAAACATGCTAAAAATGCTCCAAATGAGCTAATTAGCTTATTGTGAGAATATTACAAACGTCTGACAACACTGAAAAATGTAAATTTCCAATTTCAACCAAACATGCTAGAAATGCTCCAATTGAGCTAATTAGCTTATTGTGAGAATATTACAAACGTCTGACAACACTGAAAAATGTAAATTTCTAATTTCAACCAAACATGCTAGAAATGCTCCAAATGAGCTAATTAGCTTATTGAGAGAATATTGCAATTGTCTGACAAAAGTGAAAAATGTAAATTTCCAATTTCAACCAAACATGCTAGAAATGCTCCAATTGAGCTAATTAGCTTGTTGTGAGAATATTGCAATTGTCTGACAAAAGTGAAAAATGTAAATTTCCAATTTCAACCAAAAATGCTAGAAATGCTCCAATTGAGCTAATTAGCTTATTGTGAGAATACTACAAACGTCTGACAAAAGTGAAAAATGTAAATTTCCAATTTCAACCAAACATGCTAGAAATGCTCCAATTGAGCTAATTAGCTTATTGAGAGAATATTGCAATTGTCTGACAAAACTGAAAAATGTAAATTTCCAATTTCAACCAAACATGCTAGAAATGCTCCAATTGAGCTAATTAGCTTATTGTGAGAATATTACAAACGTCTAACAAAATTGAAAAATGTAAATTTCCAATTTCAACCAAACATGCTAGAAATGCTCCAATTGAGCTAATTAGCTTATTGTGAGAATATTGCAATTGTCTGACAAAAGTGAAAAATGTAAATTTCCAATTTCAACCAAACATGCTAGAAATGCTCCAATTGAGCTAATTAGCTTATTGTGAGAATATTACAAACGTCTAACAAAATTGAAAAATGTAAATTTCCAATTTCAACCAAACATGCTAGAAAAGCTCCAATTGAGCTAATTAGCTTATTGTGAGAATATTACAAACGTCTGACAAAACTGAAAAATGTAAATTTCCAATTTCAACCAAACATGCTAGAAATGCTCCAATTGAGCTAATTAGCTTATTGAGAGAATATTGCAATTGTCTGACAAAAGTGAAAAATGTAAATTTCCAATTTCAACCAAACATGCTAGAAATGCTCCAATTGAGCTAATTAGCTTATTGTGAGAATATTACAAACGTCTGACAAAACTGAAAAATGTAAATTTCCAATTTCAACCAAACATGCTAGAAATGCTCCAATTGAGCTAATTAGCTTATTGAGAGAATATTGCAATTGTCTGACAAAACTGAAAAATGTAAAATTCCAATTTCAACCAAACATGCTAGAAATGCTCCAATTGAGCTAATTAGCTTATTGTGAGAATATTACAAACGTCTGACAAAATTGAAAAATGTAAATTTCCAATTTCAACCAAACATGCTAGAAATGCTCCAATTGAGCTAATTAGCTTATTGTGAGAATATTGCAATTGTCTGACAAAAGTGAAAAATGTAAATTTCCAATTTCAACCAAACATGCTAAAAATGCTCCAAATGAGCTAATTAGCTTATTGTGAGAATATTACAAACGTCTGACAACACTGAAAAATGTAAATTTCCAATTTCAACCAAACATGCTAGAAATGCTCAAATTGAGCTAATTAGCTTATTGTGAGAATATTGCAATTGTCTGACAAAAGTGAAAAATGTAAATTTCCAATTTCAACCAAACATGCTAAAAATGCTCCAAATGAGCTAATTAGCTTATTGTGAGAATATTACAAACGTCTGACAACACTGAAAAATGTAAATTTCCAATTTCAACCAAACATGCTAGAAATGCTCCAATTGAGCTAATTAGCTTATTGTGAGAATATTGCAATTGTCTGACAAAAGTGAAAAATGTAAATTTCCAATTTCAACCAAACATGCTAGAAATGCTCAAATTGCGCAAATAAGCCTACTGTAAGAATTTTACAAACGTCTGACAAAACTGAAAAATGTAAATTTCCAATTTCAACCAAACATGCTAGAAATGCTCCAATTGAGCTAATTAGCTTATTGTGAGAATATTGCAATTGTTTGACAAAAGTGAAAAATGTAAATTTCCAATTTCAACCAAACATGCTAGAAATGCTCCAATTGAGCTAATTAGCTTATTGTGAGAATATTACAAACGTCTGACAACACTGAAAAATGTAATTTTCCAATTTCAACCAAACATGCTAGAAATGCTCCAATTGAGCTAATTAGCTTATTGTGAGAATATTACAAACGTCTGACAACACTGAAAAATGTAAATTTCTAATTTCAACCAAACATGCTAGAAATGCTCCAAATGAGCTAATTAGCTTATTGAAAGAATATTGCAATTGTCTGACAAAAGTGAAAAATGTAAATTTCCAATTTCAACCAAACATGCTAGAAATGCTCCAATTGAGCTAATTAGCTTATTGTGAGAATATTGCAATTGTCTGACAAAAGTGAAAAATGTAAATTTCCAATTTCAACCAAACATGCTAGAAATGCTCCAATTGAGCTAATTAGCTTATTGTGAGAATATTACAAACGTCTGACAAAACTGAAAAATGTAATTTTCCAATTTTAACCAAACATGCTAGAAATGCTCCAATTGAGCTAATTAGCTTATTGTGAGAATATTGCAATTGTCTGACAAAAGTGAAAAATGTAAATTTCCAATTTCAACCAAACATGCTAGAAATGCTCAAATTGCGCGAATAAGCCTACTGTAAGAATTTTACAAACGTCTGACAAAACTGAAAAATGTAAATTTCCAATTTCAACCAAACATGCTAGAAATGCTCCAATTGAGCTAATTAGCTTATTGTGAGAATATTACAAACGTCTGACAACACTGAAAAATGTAAATTTCTAATTTCAACCCAACATGCTAGAAATGCTCCAAATGAGCTAATTAGCTTATTGTGAGAATATTGCAATTGTCTGACAAAAGTGAAAAATGTAAATTTCCAATTTCAACCAAACATGCTAGAAATGCTCCAATTGAGCTAATTAGCTTATTGTGAGAATATTGCAATTGTCTGACAAAAGTGAAAAATGTAAATTTCCAATTTCCGCCAAACATGCTAGAAATGCTCCAATTGAGCTAATTAGCTTATTGTGAGAATATTACAAACGTCTAACAAAATTGAAAAATGTAAATTTCCAGTTTCAACCAAACATGCTAGAAATGCTCCAATTGAGCTAATTAGCTTATTGTGAGAATAATGCAATTGTCTGACAAAAGTGAAAAATGTAAATTTCCAATTTCAACCAAACATGCTAGAAATGCTCCAATTGAGCAAATTAGCTTATTGTGAGATTATTGCAATTGTCTGACAAAAGTGAAAAATGTAAATTTCCAATTTCAACCAAACATGCTAGAAATGCTCCAATTGAGCTAATTAGCTTATTGTGAGAATATTACAAACGTCTGACAACACTGAAAAATGTAATTTTCCAATTTCAACCAAACATGCTAGAAATGCTCCAATTGAGCTAATTAGCTTATTGAAAGAATATTGCAATTGTCTGACAAAAGTGAAAAATGTAAATTTCCAATTTCAACCAAACATGCTAGAAATGCTCCAATTGAGCTAATTAGCTTATTGTGAGAATATTGCAATTGTCTGACAAAAGTGAAAAATGTAAATTTCCAATTTCAACCAAACATGCTAGAAATGCTCCAATTGAGCTAATTAGCTTATTGTGAGAATATTACAAACGTCTGACAAAATTGAAAAATGTAAATTTCCAATTTCAACCAAACATGCTAGAAATGCTCCAATTGAGCTAATTAGCTTATTGTGAGAATATTGCAATTGTCTGACAAAAGTGAAAAATGTAAATTTCCAATTTCAACCAAACATGCTAAAAATGCTCCAAATGAGCTAATTAGCTTATTGTGAGAATATTACAAACGTCTGACAACACTGAAAAATGTAAATTTCCAATTTCAACCAAACATGCTAGAAATGCTCAAATTGAGCTAATTAGCTTATTGTGAGAATATTGCAATTGTCTGACAAAAGTGAAAAATGTAAATTTCCAATTTCAACCAAACATGCTAAAAATGCTCCAAATGAGCTAATTAGCTTATTGTGAGAATATTACAAACGTCTGACAACACTGAAAAATGTAAATTTCCAATTTCAACCAAACATGCTAGAAATGCTCCAATTGAGCTAATTAGCTTATTGTGAGAATATTGCAATTGTCTGACAAAAGTGAAAAATGTAAATTTCCAATTTCAACCAAACATGCTAGAAATGCTCAAATTGCGCAAATAAGCCTACTGTAAGAATTTTACAAACGTCTGACAAAACTGAAAAATGTAAATTTCCAATTTCAACCAAACATGCTAGAAATGCTCCAATTGAGCTAATTAGCTTATTGTGAGAATATTGCAATTGTTTGACAAAAGTGAAAAATGTAAATTTCCAATTTCAACCAAACATGCTAGAAATGCTCCAATTGAGCTAATTAGCTTATTGTGAGAATATTACAAACGTCTGACAACACTGAAAAATGTAATTTTCTAATTTCAACCAAACATGCTAGAAATGCTCCAAATGAGCTAATTAGCTTATTGAAAGAATATTGCAATTGTCTGACAAAAGTGAAAAATGTAAATTTCCAATTTCAACCAAACATGCTAGAAATGCTCCAATTGAGCTAATTAGCTTATTGTGAGAATATTGCAATTGTCTGACAAAAGTGAAAAATGTAAATTTCCAATTTCAACCAAACATGCTAGAAATGCTCCAATTGAGCTAATTAGCTTATTGTGAGAATATTACAAACGTCTGACAAAATTGAAAAATGTAAATTTCCAATTTCAACCAAACATGCTAGAAATGCTCCAATTGAGCTAATTAGCTTATTGTGAGAATATTGCAATTGTCTGACAAAAGTGAAAAATGTAAATTTCCAATTTCAACCAAACATGCTAAAAATGCTCCAAATGAGCTAATTAGCTTATTGTGAGAATATTACAAACGTCTGACAACACTGAAAAATGTAAATTTCCAATTTCAACCAAACATGCTAGAAATGCTCCAATTGAGCTAATTAGCTTATTGTGAGAATATTACAAACGTCTGACAACACTGAAAAATGTAAATTTCTAATTTCAACCAAACATGCTAGAAATGCTCCAAATGAGCTAATTAGCTTATTGAGAGAATATTGCAATTGTCTGACAAAAGTGAAAAATGTAAATTTCCAATTTCAACCAAACATGCTAGAAATGCTCCAATTGAGCTAATTAGCTTGTTGTGAGAATATTTCAATTGTCTGACAAAAGTGAAAAATGTAAATTTCCAATTTCAACCAAAAATGCTAGAAATGCTCCAATTGAGCTAATTAGCTTATTGTGAGAATACTACAAACGTCTGACAAAAGTGAAAAATGTAAATTTCCAATTTCAACCAAACATGCTAGAAATGCTCCAATTGAGCTAATTAGCTTATTGAGAGAATATTGCAATTGTCTGACAAAACTGAAAAATGTAAATTTCCAATTTCAACCAAACATGCTAGAAATGCTCCAATTGAGCTAATTAGCTTATTGTGAGAATATTACAAACGTCTAACAAAATTGAAAAATGTAAATTTCCAATTTCAACCAAACATGCTAGAAATGCTCCAATTGAGCTAATTAGCTTATTGTGAGAATATTGCAATTGTCTGACAAAAGTGAAAAATGTAAATTTCCAATTTCAACCAAACATGCTAGAAATGCTCCAATTGAGCTAATTAGCTTATTGTGAGAATATTACAAACGTCTAACAAAATTGAAAAATGTAAATTTCCAATTTCAACCAAACATGCTAGAAAAGCTCCAATTGAGCTAATTAGCTTATTGTGAGAATATTACAAACGTCTGACAAAACTGAAAAATGTAAATTTCCAATTTCAACCAAACATGCTAGAAATGCTCCAATTGAGCTAATTAGCTTATTGAGAGAATATTGCAATTGTCTGACAAAAGTGAAAAATGTAAATTTCCAATTTCAACCAAACATGCTAGAAATGCTCCAATTGAGCTAATTAGCTTATTGTGAGAATATTACAAACGTCTGACAAAACTGAAAAATGTAAATTTCCAATTTCAACCAAACATGCTAGAAATGCTCCAATTGAGCTAATTAGCTTATTGAGAGAATATTGCAATTGTCTGACAAAACTGAAAAATGTAAAATTCCAATTTCAACCAAACATGCTGGAAATGCTCCAATTGAGCTAATTAGCTTATTGTGAGAATATTACAAACGTCTGACAAAAGTGAAAAATGTAAATTTCCAATTTCAACCAAACATGCTAGAAATGCTCCAATTGAGCTATTTAGCTTATTGAGAGAATATTGCAATTGTTTGACAAAAGTGAAAAATGTAAATTTCCAATTTCAACCAAACATGCTAGAAATGCTCCAATTGAGCTATTTAGCTTATTTCGAAAATATTACAAACGTCGGACAAAAGTGAAAATTGTAAGTTTCCAATTTCAACCAAACATGGTAGAAATGCTCCAATTGAGCTAATTAGTTTATTGTGAGAATATTACAAACGTCTGACAATACTGAAAAATGTAAATTTCCAATTTCAACCAAACATGCTAGAAATGCTCCAATTGAGCTAATTAGTTTATTGTGGGAATATTGTAATTGTCTGACAAAAGTGAAAATTGTAAATTTCCAATTTCAACCAAACATGCTAGAAATGCTCCAATTGAGCTAATTAGCTTATTGTGAGAATATTACAAACGTCTGACAAAACTGAAAAATGTAAATTTCCAATTTTAACCAAACATGCTAGAAATGCTCCAATTGAGCTAATTAGCTTATTGTGAGAATATTGCAATTGTCTGACAAAAGTGAAAAATGTAAATTTCCAATTTCAACCAAACATGCTAGAAATGCTCAAATTGCGCGAATAAGCCTACTGTAAGAATTTTACAAACGTCTGACAAAACTGAAAAATGTAAATTTCCAATTTCAACCAAACATGCTAGAAATGCTCCAATTGAGCTAATTAGCTTATTGTGAGAATATTACAATTGTCTGACAAAAGTGAAAAATGTAAATTTCCAATTTCATCCAAACATGCTAGAAATGCTCCAATTGAGCTAATTAGCTTATTGTGAGAATATTGCAATTGTCTGACAAAAGTGAAAAATGTAAATTTCCAATTTCAACCAAACATGCTAGAATTTCTCCAATTGAGCTAATTAGCTTATTGTGAGATTATTGCAATTGTCTGACAAAAGTGAAAAATGTAAATTTCCAATTTCAACCAAACATGCTAGAAATGCTCCAATTGAGTTAATTAGCTTATTGTGAGAATTTTACCAACGTCTGACAATACTGAAAAATGTAAATTTACAATTTCAACCAAACATGCTAGAAATGCTCAAATTGCGCGAATAAGCCTACTGTAAGAATTTTACAAACGTCTGACAAAACTGAAAAATGTAAATTTCCAATTTCAACCAAACATGCTAGAAATGCTCCAATTGAGCTAATTAGCTTATTGTGAGAATATTACAAACGTCTGACAACACTGAAAAATGTAAATTTCTAATTTCAACCCAACATGCTAGAAATGCTCCAAATGAGCTAATTAGCTTATTGTGAGAATATTGCAATTGTCTGACAAAAGTGAAAAATGTAAATTTCCAATTTCAACCAAACATGCTAGAAATGCTCCAATTGAGCTAATTAGCTTATTGTGAGAATATTGCAATTGTCTGACAAAAGTGAAAAATGTAAATTTCCAATTTCAGCCAAACATGCTAGAAATGCTCCAATTGAGCTAATTAGCTTATTGTGAGAGTATTACAAACGTCTAACAAAATTGAAAAATGTAAATTTCCAATTTCAACCAAACATGCTAGTAATGCTCCAATTGAGCTAATTAGCTTATTGTGAGAATATTGCAATTGTCTGACAAAAGTGAAAAATGTAAATTTCCAATTTCAGCCAAACATGCTAGAAATGCTCCAATTGAGCTAATTAACTTATTGTGAGAATATTGCAATTGTCTGACAAAAGTGAAAAATGTAAATTTCCAATTTCAACCAAACATGCTAGAAATGCTCCAATTGAGCTAATTAGCTTATTGTGAGAATATTACAAACGTCTGACAACACTGAAAAATGTAATTTTCCAATTTCAACCAAACATGCTAGAAATGCTCCAATTGAGCTAATTAGCTTATTGTGAGAATATTACAAACGTCTGACAACACTGAAAAATGTAAATTTCTAATTTCAACCAAACATGCTAGAAATGCTCCAAATGAGCTAATTAGCTTATTGAAAGAATATTGCAATTGTCTGACAAAAGTGAAAAATGTAAATTTCCAATTTCAACCAAACATGCTAGAAATGCTCCAATTGAGCTAATTAGCTTATTGTGAGAATATTACAAACGTCTGACAAAATTGAAAAATGTAAATTTCCAATTTCAACCAAACATGCTAGAAATGCTCCAATTGAGCTAATTAGCTTATTGTGAGAATATTGCAATTGTCTGACAAAAGTGAAAAAGGGAAATTTCCAATTTCAACCAAACATGCTAAAAATGCTCCAAATGAGCTAATTAGCTTATTGTGAGAATATTACAAACGTCTGACACCACTGAAAAATGTAAATTTCCAATTTCAACCAAACATGCTAGAAATGCTCCAATTGAGCTAATTAGCTTATTGTGAGAATATTACAAACGTCTGACAACACTGAAAAATGTAAATTTCTAATTTCAACCAAACATGCTAGAAATGCTCCAAATGAGCTAATTAGCTTATTGAGAGAATATTGCAATTGTCTGACAAAAGTGAAAAATGTAAATTTCCAATTTCAACCAAACATGCTAGAAATGCTCCAATTGAGCTAATTAGCTTGTTGTGAGAATATTGCAATTGTCTGACAAAAGTGAAAAATGTAAATTTCCAATTTCAACCAAAAATGCTAGAAATGCTCCAATTGAGCTAATTAGCTTATTGTGAGAATACTACAAACGTCTGACAAAAGTGAAAAATGTAAATTTCCAATTTCAACCAAACATGCTAGAAATGCTCCAATTGAGCTAATTAGCTTATTGAGAGAATATTGCAATTGTCTGACAAAACTGAAAAATGTAAATTTCCAATTTCAACCAAACATGCTAGAAATGCTCCAATTGAGCTAATTAGCTTATTGTGAGAATATTACAAACGTCTAACAAAATTGAAAAATGTAAATTTCCAATTTCAACCAAACATGCTAGAAATGCTCCAATTGAGCTAATTAGCTTATTGTGAGAATATTGCAATTGTCTGACAAAAGTGAAAAATGTAAATTTCCAATTTCAACCAAACATGCTAGAAATGCTCCAATTGAGCTAATTAGCTTATTGTGAGAATATTACAAACGTCTAACAAAATTGAAAAATGTAAATTTCCAATTTCAACCAAACATGCTAGAAATGCTCCAATTGAGCTAATTAGCTTATTGTGAGAATATTACAAACGTCTGACAAAACTGAAAAATGTAAATTTCCAATTTCAACCAAACATGCTAGAAATGCTCCAATTGAGCTAATTAGCTTATTGAGAGAATATTGCAATTGTCTGACAAAAGTGAAAAATGTAAATTTCCAATTTCAACCAAACATGCTAGAAATGCTCCAATTGAGCTAATTAGCTTATTGAGAGAATATTGCAATTGTCTGACAAAACTGAAAAATGTAAAATTCCAATTTCAACCAAACATGCTGGAAATGCTCCAATTGAGCTAATTAGCTTATTGTGAGAATATTACAAACGTCTGACAAAAGTGAAAAATGTAAATTTCCAATTTCAACCAAACATGCTAGAAATGCTCCAATTGAGCTAATTAGCTTATTTCGAAAATATTACAAACGTCGGACAAAAGTGAAAAATGTAAGTTTCCAATTTCAACCAAACATGCTAGAAATGCTCCAATTGAGCTAATTAGTTTATTGTGAGAATATTACAAACGTCTGACAATACTGAAAAATGTAAATTTCCAATTTCAACCAAACATGCTAGAAATGCTCCAATTGAGCTAATTAGTTTATTGTGGGAATATTGTAATTGTCTGACAAAAGTGAAAAATGTAAATTTCCAATTTCAACCAAACATGCTAGAAATGCTCCAATTGAGCTAATTAGCTTATTGTGAGAATATTACAAACGTCTGACAAAACTGAAAAATGTAAATTTCCAATTTTAACCAAACATGCTAGAAATGCTCCAATTGAGCTAATTAGCTTATTGTGAGAATATTGCAATTGTCTGACAAAAGTGAAAAATGTAAATTTCCAATTTCAACCAAACATGCTAGAAATGCTCAAATTGCGCGAATAAGCCTACTGTAAGAATTTTACAAACGTCTGACAAAACTGGAAAATGTAAATTTCCAATTTCAACCAAACATGCTAGAAATGCTCCAATTGAGCTAATTAGCTTATTGTGAGAATATTACAAACGTCTGACAACACTGAAAAATGTAAATTTCTAATTTCAACCCAACATGCTAGAAATGCTCCAATTGAGCTAATTAGCTTATTGTGAGAATATTGCAATTGTCTGACAAAAGTGAAAAATGTAAATTTCCAATTTCATCCAAACATGCTAGAAATGCTCCAATTGAGCTAATTAGCTTATTGTGAGAATATTGCAATTGTCTGACAAAAGTGAAAAATGTAAATTTCCAATTTCAACCAAACATGCTAGAATTTCTCCAATTGAGCTAATTAGCTTATTGTGAGATTATTGCAATTGTCTGACAAAAGTGAAAAATGTAAATTTCCAATTTCAACCAAACATGCTAGAAATGCTCCAATTGAGTTAATTAGCTTATTGTGAGAATTTTACCAACGTCTGACAATACTGAAAAATGTAAATTTACAATTTCAACCAAACATGCTAGAAATGCTCAAATTGCGCGAATAAGCCTACTGTAAGAATTTTACAAACGTCTGACAAAACTGAAAAATGTAAATTTCCAATTTCAACCAAACATGCTAGAAATGCTCCAATTGAGCTAATTAGCTTATTGTGAGAATATTACAAACGTCTGACAACACTGAAAAATGTAAATTTCTAATTTCAACCCAACATGCTAGAAATGCTCCAAATGAGCTAATTAGCTTATTGTGAGAATATTGCAATTGTCTGACAAAAGTGAAAAATGTAAATTTCCAATTTCAACCAAACATGCTAGAAATGCTCCAATTGAGCTAATTAGTTTATTGTGAGAATATTGCAATTGTCTGACAAAAGTGAAAAATGTAAATTTCCAATTTCAACCAAACATGCTAGAAATGCTCCAATTGAGCTATTTAGCTTATTGTGAGAATATTACAAATGTCTGACAACACTGAAAAATGTAAATTTCTAATTTCAACCAAACATGCTAGAAATGCTCCAAATGAGCTAATTAGCTTATTGAAAGAATATTGCAATTGTCTGACAAAAGTGAAAAATGTAAATTTCCAATTTCAACCAAACATGCTAGAAATGCTCCAATTGAGCTAATTAGTTTATTGTGAGAATATTGCAATTGTCTGACAAAAGTGAAAAATGTAAATTTCCAATTTCAACCAAACATGCTAGAAATGCTCCAATTGAGCTATTTAGCTTATTGTGAGAATATTACAAACGTCTGACAAAATTGAAAAATATAAATTTCCAATTTCAACCAAACATGCTAGAAATGCTCCAAATGAGCTAATTAGCTTATTGAGAGAATATTGCAATTGTCTGACAAAAGTGAAAAATGTAAATTTCCAATTTCAACCAAACATGCTAGAAATGCTCCAATTGAGCTAATTAGCTTATTGTGAGAATATTACAAACGTCTGACAACACTGAAAAATGTAAATTTCTAATTTCAACCAAACATGCTAGAAATGCTCCAAATGAGCTAATTAGCTTATTGAGAGAATATTGCAATTGTCTGACAAAAGTGAAAAATGTAAATTTCCAATTTCAACCAAACATGCTAGAAATGCTCCAATTGAGCTAATTAGTTTATTGTGAGAATATTGCAATTGTCTGACAAAAGTGAAAAATGTAAATTTCCAATTTCAACCAAACATGCTAGAAATGCTCCAAATGAGCTAATTAGCTTATTGAGAGAATATTGCAATTGTCTGACAAAAGTGAAAAATGTAAATTTCCAATTTCAACCAAACATGCTAGAAATGCTCCAATTGAGCTAATTAGCTTGTTGTGAGAATATTGCAATTGTCTGACAAAAGTGAAAAATGTAAATTTCCAATTTCAACCAAACATGCTAGAAATGCTCCAATTGAGCTAATTAGCTTATTGTGAGAATACTACAAACGTCTGACAAAAGTGAAAAATGTAAATTTTCAATTTCAACCAAACATGCTAGAAATGCTCCAATTGAGCTAATTAGCTTATTGTGAGAATATTGCAATTGTCTGACAAAACTGAAAAATGTAAATTTCCAATTTCAACCAAACATGCTAGAAATGCTCAAATTGCGCGAATAAGCCTACTGTAAGAATTTTACAAACGTCTGACAAAACTGAAAAATGTAAATTTCCAATTTCAACCAAACATGCTAGAAATGCTCCAATTGAGCTAATTAGCTTATTGTGAGAATATTACAAACGTCTGACAACACTGAAAAATGTAAATTTCTAATTTCAACCCAACATGCTAGAAATGCTCCAAATGAGCTAATTAGCTTATTGTGAGAATATTGCAATTGTCTGACAAAACTGAAAAATGTAAATTTCCAATTTCAACCAAACATGCTAGAAATGCTCCAATTGAGCTAATTAGCTTATTGTGAGAATATTGCAATTGTCTGACAAAAGTGAAAAATGTAAATTTCCAATTTCAACCAAACATGCTAGAAATGCTCCAATTGAGCTAATTAGCTTATTGTGAGAATATTACAAACGTCTGACAAAACTGAAAAATGTAAATTTCCAATTTCAACCAAACATGCTAGAAATGCTCCAATTGAGCTAATTAGCTTATTGTGAGAATATTGCAATTGTCTGACAAAAGTGAAAAATGTAAATTTCCAATTTCAACCAAACATGCTAGAAATGCTCCAATTGAGCTAATTAGCTTATTGTGAGAATATTACAAACGTCTGACAAAATTGAAAAATGTAATGTTATATAAATGGTGTGTACTCACATGCGGTTGATGTAAAGAAGAACTCTCTCCCAATCTCCCCACGCCTTTATACTCTTGTAACCTCTCGTACTTCCTGTAACCTCTCGTACTTCCCGTAACCTCTCGTACTTCCCGTAACCTCTCGTAACTACCTGTAACTACCATGACCTCGGGCATTAGCGTAGCCCGCGGCCCACCAGCTCGATTATACAACATGCCCTTTTTCTTTTCTTTTTTTGTATGGGCCACTAACCTTCCAGAAATACATTGGGACTCATTCATCAACTCACCTTGCTGGTGAAGTTTACCTTACGCTTTAACCCAGGTCTTCGACCCTCATGGACCCTCAGGACATCGACTCCTCCTGCGTACCATCACTCCCCAGCAACCCGGGGCTGCTGTCGTACCCGGCCGCACTACTCTCCTCACTCTCCTGATCCTCCACTCTCACTGTTGTATAAATCAGTGTACTCTTCTTGCTACTGCCAGCTCCATTGCCAGTCTGCACTGGCTTTTCCATCACTCTGACCTCCGCCGCTACCAATACTTTTACCGTGACCACTGTCACTACCAACACTCCTTCCACCAACATCTCCAACACTACTTCCACCAACCCTGACAAGCCCGGAGTCTTTTGGTTGGGTCAGTAATGACTCCTCAACCTCATCTCCGTCTCTTCCGTCTTTACCTCGCTCTCCCCAATAAGAGGCAGGCTCGACAGGCTTCCTGTGGGAGGTCTCCACCTGGGCCGTAACCGGCTGCACAGGGGATGGCACCACAGAGCTGGGAGTTGGCATAGGCCCAGACCTATCTAGCTCGACCTCACCTGCAACCAGTGCAGGTCTGCTACTAGCAACTCTCCTCTGAACCTCGGCTAACCCTGCATCACTACCCTGAATGCCTTGACATTTTCCAACTCCATGACTGCTGCCTCCCGTTTGGCTTTCAGCTTAGCTAATTTCTCCTTCGACTTTCTCCGCACCTCCCTTTCCTCTCTTTCAATCTCTGCTACCTTTTTCTCATGACCTTCTCTGTCCAACATTCCATTGCTGGATACCTCGGCTAAAAAAGAGCAAACCTTTTCCATTACAGACACTGGTTTAGCTACTTTCTCAGCACCTTCCCTTACCTCATCGTGACTCTGTTCTCTATCACACCCCATAGACACTTGCACATCTCTGGTGCCTTGGGCTGTCCCCTGTTGGCTACCAATTTCCACGTATTCGCTACTCTTCACTTCCTTGGTATTGCAAGTCCACCAATCTTGCCCTGTGTGACCTCTCTTAACTTCGCTCTCTCTATCAGACTTATTTGTCAGGTTTTGCAACTTGACATCATCTGAAACATAACTTGACCCAGCAATAATGGTTCTTGACGAAAACGGCTTAACTGGCTTATTACTTCTACACTCCTTAACAGCCTCAAACTTACTTTCGCATACCGCGTTTACAACAGCAAATAATTTAAGCTGCCTTAACTCAGTTATGCCCAAGAAATTTGTTCTCAACCCTTTCACCACATATACCTCTGTCTCCATAACTCTATATTTACTTTCCAACTGAACGCCTGCTTTACCGACTACTCTTAGCTTACGACCATCTATTCCCGCCAAAACAGTAGATGGCTCCTCTAGCCGTAGGTTCAGCCTTTCGGCCGTCCCCTCGGTTACAGTCGACACCTCTGCCCCAGTATCAAACGTAAAATCAACGTTCTTCCCATTGACCTTCAAAACCTGTACAATTCTCCTTTCTAGTCAACTGTCATCCTCATACTTATCCCTAGAACCAGAGAACCTGACACTTCTGCCCTTACTACTATCTTGGTACCTCTCCTTATACTTCTCCCCCTCAAACCTATCCATACTGTTGTCCCTGTACCTGCCAAATTTGTCTCTAATCTCGCGGGGGCTTCCTCGGCCCCTGTACCTCTCCCCACTACTGTCCCTGCTACCATACCGCTCGTAGCTATTATCTCGACTACCTCCTGACCTCCTGCTACTACCTCGGCCGTCATAACCTACTTCTCTCCTATCCCTACAATAACGGGATACATGTCCTTGCTGTCCACAACAAAAACATTTAATGGAGGGACAACTCCTCATCTCATGCCCACTACGTTTGCAATTGTAGCATACTCTACCTCCACTGCCTTCTCTACTGCTTGCTCTCGATCTAGAGACATGCCTCTCCCTGCTATTGTCTCTATACTTTCTACTAGCACCTTGCTCTTCACTACCATAATACTCTCTACTACTCCTCGGGCTACCCCTAGGGGAAGATCTACCTGCTGACTCATAACTTCTATCTCTATCATTACTCCTGTACTGCACTCGGCTATCAAACTCTGATACCTTAGCTACTTCTCTCTTAACCTCACTCTTTAAATTGGTACTTCTACCCTCACCTCTCAAAAATCTATCAGAGCTGTCGGCCATTTATCGAGCCCTCAATGCCTCCTGCAATAACGCCCAAGTAAGATTGGCATTCTTCATTAACTCTCTGCTTACTTCTCTATCTCTCAACCCGTTAACCGCCACAATAAGGGCAAACCTTACCCTATCATTATTGTTAGTCACCTCTGCATATCTGCTCAAACTCTCTACCCGCTGTAAAAACTCTCTATCACTTTCCCCAAGTGTCTGCCTAGCCGTAAGGAACTTATGCCCCTTTACGAACATACTCTCCTGTCTACCATAATAACCCTGTAAAACCTCCACTGCCCCTTCATAAGTAGAATTTACGCCATCTACGTTAAACCCTGCACCTCTCAATACTTCTCTACCACTGTGCCCAATAGCTCTCAATAGTGGCACTAACCTAGCTCTACCTCTCATAATAGGGCGCCTATTTTCACCTTCACCTTCGTAACCTCTACTCTCTACAGCACTCTCTATACATAAATTCATCTCCTCTATGAATCTCTCCCACGACCCATCACCGTGCTCCCCAAACACCAGCTTCGGAAACCCACTCTCCATCTCTACCCGATACAATATCTCCCTCGCCACGAATACACTCTACCCCACTCGTATAATTAGTGTAACTCCCACCTCCGAATATGTAATAAATAATTGCACCTCAACAACACTGCTACTACACCTCACAACACTACCCTAATAAATAATTGCACCTCAACAACACTGCTACTACACCTCACAACACTACCCTAATAAATAATTGCACCTCAAAAACACCGCTACTACACCTCACAACACTACCCTACCTCACGTTACCTCACCTACACGCCCGTGAAAGGGTCTATACAACCGTTTAACTTACCCGCAACCAGAAAAATTATCGCTATTGATAACACAAAAGGAAAAAAAATCAGAGCTTCGTCAACTGCGCCATGTTATATAAACGGTGTGTACTCACATGCGGTTGATGTAAAGAAGAACTCTCTCCCAATCTCCCCACGCCTTTATACTCTTGTAACCTCTCGTACTTCCTGTAACCTCTCGTACTTCCCGTAACCTCTCGTACTTCCCGTAACCTCTCGTAACTACCTGTAACTACGATGACCTCGGGCATTAGCGTAGCCCGCGGCCCACCAGCTCGATTATACAACATGTAAATTTCCAATTTCAACCAAACATGCTAGAAATGCTCCAATTGAGCTAATTAGCTTATTGTGAGAATATTGCAATTGTCTGACAAAAGTGAAAAATGTAAATTTCCAATTTCAACCAAACATGCTAAAAATGCTCCAAATGAGCTAATTAGCTTATTGTGAGAATATTACAAACGTCTGACAACACTGAAAAATGTAAATTTCCAATTTCAACCAAACATGCTAGAAATGCTCCAATTGAGCTAATTAGCTTATTGTGAGAATATTGCAATTGTCTGACAAAAGTGAAAAATGTAAATTTCCAATTTCAACCAAACATGCTAGAAATGCTCAAATTGCGCAAATAAGCCTACTGTAAGAATTTTACAAACGTCTGACAAAACTGAAAAATGTAAATTTCCAATTTCAACCAAACATGCTAGAAATGCTCCAATTGAGCTAATTAGCTTATTGTGAGAATATTGCAATTGTCTGACAAAAGTGAAAAATGTAAATTTCCAATTTCAACCAAACATGCTAGAAATGCTCCAATTGAGCTAATTAGCTTATTGTGAGAATATTACAAACGTCTGACAACACTGAAAAATGTAATTTTCCAATTTCAACCAAACATGCTAGAAATGCTCCAACTGAGCTAATTAGCTTATTGTGAGAATATTACAAACGTCTGACAACACTGAAAAATGTAAAATTCTAATTTCAACCAAACATGCTAGAAATGCTCCAAATGAGATAATTAGCTTATTGAAAGAATATTGCAATTGTCTGACAAAAGTGAAAAATGTAAATTTCCAATTTCAACCAAACATGCTAGAAATGCTCCAATTGAGCTAATTAGCTTATTGTGAGAATATTGCAATTGTCTGACAAAAGTGAAAAATGTAAATTTCCAATTTCAACCAAACATGCTAGAAATGCTCCAATTGAGCTAATTAGCTTATTGTGAGAATATTACAAACGTCTGACAAAATTGAAAAATGTAAATTTCCATTTTCAACCAAACATGCTAGAAATGCTCCAATTGAGCTAATTAGCTTATTGTGAGAATATTGCAATTGTCTGACAAAAGTGAAAAATGTAAATTTCCAATTTCAACCAAACATGCTAAAAATGCTCCAAATGAGCTAATTAGCTTATTGTGAGAATATTACAAACGTCTGACAACACTGAAAAATGTAAATTTCCAATTTCAACCGAACATGCTAGAAATGCTCCAATTGAGCTAATTAGCTTATTGTGAGAATATTACAAACGTCTGACAACACTGAAAAATGTAAATTTCTAATTTCAACCAAACATGCTAGAAATGCTCCAAATGAGCTAATTAGCTTATTGAGAGAATATTGCAATTGTCTGACAAAAGTGAAAAATGTAAATTTCCAATTTCAACCAAACATGCTAGAAATGCTCCAATTGAGCTAATTAGCTTGTTGTGAGAATATTGCAATTGTCTGACAAAAGTGAAAAATGTAAATTTCCAATTTCAACCAAATATGCTAGAAATGCTCCAATTGAGCTAATTAGCTTATTGTGAGAATACTACAAACGTCTGACAAAAGTGAAAAATGTAAATTTCCAATTTCAACCAAACATGCTAGAAATGCTCCAATTGAGCTAATTAGCTTATTGAGAGAATATTGCAATTGTCTGACAAAACTGAAAAATGTAAATTTCCAATTTCAACCAGACATGCTAGAAATGCTCCAATTGAGCTAATTAGCTTATTGTGAGAATATTACAAACGTCTAACAAAATTGAAAAATGTAAATTTCCAATTTCAACCAAACATGCTAGAAATGCTCCAATTGAGCTAATTAGCTTATTGTGAGAATATTGCAATTGTCTGACAAAAGTGAAAAATGTAAATTTCCAATTTCAACCAAACATGCTAGAAATGCTCCAATTGAGCTAATTAGCTTATTGTGAGAATATTACAAACGTCTAACAAAATTGAAAAATGTAAATTTCCAATTTCAACCAAACATGCTAGAAATGCTCCAATTGAGCTAATTAGCTTATTGTGAGAATATTACAAACGTCTGACAAAACTGAAAAATGTAAATTTCCAATTTCAACCAAACATGCTAGAAATGCTCCAATTGAGCTAATTAGCTTATTGAGAAAATATTGCAATTGTCTGACAAAACTGAAAAATGTAAAATTCCAAATTTAACCAAACATGCTAGAAATGCTCCAATTGAGCTAATTAGCTTATTGAGAAAATATTGCAATTGTCTGACAAAACTGAAAAATGTAAAATTCCAATTTCAACCAAACATGCTAGAAATGCTCCAATTGAGCTAATTAGCTTATTGTGAGAATATTACAAACGTCTGACAAAAGTGAAAAATGTAAATTTCCAATTTCAACCAAACGTGCTAGAAATGCTCCAATTGAGCTAATTAGCTTATTTCGAAAATATTACAAACGTCGGACAAAAGTGAAAAATGTAAGTTTCCAATTTCAACCAAACATGCTAGAAATGCTCCAATTGAGCTAATTAGTTTATTGTGAGAATATTACAAACGTCTGACAATACTGAAAAATGTAAATTTCCAATTTCAACCAAACATGCTAGAAATGCTCCAATTGAGCTAATTAGTTTATTGTGAGAATATTGTAATTGTCTGACAAAACTGAAAAATGTAAATTTCCAATTTCAACCAAACATGCTAGAAATGCTCCAATTGAGCTAATTAGCTTATTGTGAGAATATTACAAACGTCTGACAAAACTGAAAAATGTAAATTTCCAATTTCAACCAAACATGCTAGAAATGCTCCAATTGAGCTAATTAGCTTATTGTGAGAATATTACAAACGTCTGACAACACTGAAAAATGTAAATTTCTAATTTCAACCCAACATGCTAGAAATGCTCCAAATGAGCTAATTAGCTTATTGTGAGAATATTGTAATTGTCTGACAAAAGTGAAAAATGTAAATTTCCAATTTCAACCAAACATGCTAGAAATGCTCCAATTGAGCTAATTAGCTTATTGTGAGAATATTGCAATTGTCTGACAAAAGTGAAAAATGTAAATTTCCAATTTCAACCAAACATGCTAGAATTTCTCCAATTGAGCTAATTAGCTTATTGTGAGATTATTGCAATTGTCTGACAAAAGTGAAAAATGTAAATTTCCAATTTCAACCAAACATGCTAGAAATGCTCCAATTGAGCTAATTAGCTTATTGTGAGAATTTTACCAACGTCTGACAATACTGAAAAATGTAAATTTCCAATTTCAACCAAACATGCTAGAAATGCTCAAGTTGCGCGAATAAGCCTACTGTAAGAATTTTACAAACGTCTGACAAAACTGAAAAATGTAAATTTCCAATTTCAACCAAACATGCTAGAAATGCTCCAATTGAGCTAATTAGCTTATTGTGAGAATATTACAAACGTCTGACAACACTGAAAAATGTAAATTTCTAATTTCAACCCAACATGCTAGAAATGCTCCAAATGAGCTAATTAGCTTATTGTGAGAATATTGCAATTGTCTGACAAAAGTGAAAAATGTAAATTTCCAATTTCAACCAAACATGCTAGAAATGCTTCAATTGAGCTAATTAGCTTATTGTGAGAATATTGCAATTGTCTGACAAAAGTCAAAAATGTAAATTTCCAATTTCAGCCAAACATGCTAGAAATGCTCCAATTGAGCTAATTAGCTTATTGTGAGAGTATTACAAACGTCTAACAAAATTGAAAAATGTAAATTTCCAATTTCAACCAAACATGCTAGAAATGCTCCAATTGAGCTAATTAGCTTATTGTGAGAATATTGCAATTGTCTGACAAAAGTGAAAAATGTAAATTTCCAATTTCAGCCAAACATGCTAGAAATGCTCCAATTGAGCTAATTAGCTTATTGTGAGAGTATTACAAACGTCTAACAAAATGGAAAAATGTAAATTTCCAATTTCAACCAAACATGCTAGAAATGCTCCAATTGAGCTAATTAGCTTATTGTGAGAGTATTACAAACGTCTAACAAAATGGAAAAATGTAAATTTCCAATTTCAACCAAACATGCTAGAAATGCTCCAATTGAGCTAATTAGTTTATTGTGAGAATATTGCAATTGTCTGACAAAAGTGAAAAATGTAAATTTCCAATTTCAACCAAACATGCTAGAAATGCTCCAATTGAGCTAATTAGCTTATTGTGAGAATATTACAAACGTCTGACAACACTGAAAAATGTAAATTTCTAATTTCAACCAAACATGCTAGAAATGCTCCAAATGAGCTAATTAGCTTATTGAAAGAATATTGCAATTGTCTGACAAAAGTGAAAAATGTAAATTTCCAATTTCAACCAAACATGCTAGAAATGCTCCAATTGAGCTAATTAGTTTATTGTGAGAATATTGCAATTGTCTGACAAAAGTGAAAAATGTAAATTTCCAATTTCAACCAAACATGCTAGAAATGCTCCAATTGAGCTATTTAGCTTATTGTGAGAATATTACAAACGTCTGACAAAATTGAAAAATGTAAATTTCCAATTTCAACCAAACATGCTAGAAATGCTCCAATTGAGCTAATTAGCTTATTGCGAGAATATTGCAATTGTCTGACAAAAAAGAAAAATGTAAATTTCCAATTTCAACCAAACATGCTAAAAATGTTCCAAATGAGCTAATTAGCTTATTGTGAGAATATTACAAACGTCTGACAACACTGAAAAATCTAAATTTCCAATTTCAACCAAACATGCTAGAAATGCTCCAATTGAGCTAATTAGCTTATTGTGAGAATATTGCAATTGTCTGACAAAAGTGAAAAATGTAAATTTCCAATTTCAACCAAACATGCTAGAAATGCTCCAATTGAGCTAATTAGCTTATTGTGAGAATATTACAAACGTCTGACAACACTGAAAAATGTAAATTTCTAATTTCAACCAAACGTGCTAGAAATGTTCCAATTGAGCTAATTAGCTTATTGTGAAAATATTACAAACGTCTGACAAAACTGAAAAATGTAAATTTCCAATTTCAACCAAACATGCTAGAAATGCTCCAATTGAGCTAATTAGCTTATTGTGAGAATATTACAAACGTCTGACAAAACTGAAAAGTGTAAATTTCCAATTTCAACCAAACATGCTAGAAATGCTCCAATTGAGCTAATTAGCTTATTGTGAGAATATTGCAATTGTCTGACAAAAGTGAAAAATGTAAATTTCCAATTTCAACCAAACATGCTAGAAATGCTCCAATTGAGCTAATTAGCTTATGGTGGGAATTTTACAAACGTCTGACAAAAGTGAAAAATGTAAATTTCGAATTTCAACCAAACATGCTAGAAATGCTCCAATTGAGCTAATTAGCTTATTGTGAGAATATTACAAACGTCTGACAAAACTGAAAAATGTAAATTTCCAATTTTAACCAAACATGCTAGAAATGCTCCAATTGAGCTAATTAGCTTATTGTGAGAATATTGCAATTGTCTGACAAAAAGTGAAAAATGTAAAATTCCAATTTCAACCAAACATGCTAAAAATGCTCCAAATGAGCTAATTAGCTTATTGTGAGAATATTACAAACGTCTGACAACACTGAAAAATGTAAACTTCCAATTTCAACCAAACATGCTAGAAATGCTCCAATTGAGCTAATTAGCTTATTGTGAGAATATAGCAATTGTCTGACAAAAGTGAAAAATGTAAATTTCCAATTTCAACCAAACATGCTAGAAATGCTCAAATTGCGCAAATAAGCCTACTGTAAGAATTTTACAAACGTCTGACAAAACTGAAAAATGTAAATTTCCAATTTCAACCAAACATGCTAGAAATGCTCCAATTGAGCTAATTAGCTTATTGTGAGAATATTACAAACGCCTGACAGCACTGAAAAATGTAAATTTCTAATTTCAACCAAACATGCTAGAAATGCTCCAAATGAGCTAATTAGCTTATTGAGAGAATATTGCAATTGTCTGACAAAAGTGAAAAATGTAAATTTCCAATTTCAACCAAACATGCTAGAATTGCTCCAATTGAGCTAATTAGCTTATTGTGAGATTATTGCAATTGTCTGACAAAAGTGAAAAATGTAAGTTTCCAATTTCAACCAAACATGCTAGAAATGCTCCAATTGAGCTAATTAGCTTATTGTGAGAATATTACAAACGTCTGACAACACTGAAAAATGTAATTTTCCAATTTCAACCAAACATGCTAGAAATGCTCCAATTGAGCTAATTAGCTTATTGTGAGAATATTGCAATTGTCTGACAAAAGTGAAAAATGTAAATTTCCAATTTCAACCAAACATGCTAAAAATGCTCCAAATGAGCTAATTAGCTTATTGTGAGAATATTACAAACGTCTGACAACACTGAAAAATGTAAATTTCCAATTTCAACCAAACATGCTAGAAATGCTCCAATTGAGCTAATTAGCTTATTGTGAGAATATTGCAATTGTCTGACAAAAGTGAAAAATGTAAATTTCCAATTTCAACCAAACATGCTAGAAATGCTCCAATTGAGCTAATTAGCTTATTGTGAGAATATTACAAACGTCTGACAACACTGAAAAATGTAATTTTCCAATTTCAACCAAACATGCTAGAAATGCTCCAATTGAGCTAATTAGCTTATTGTGAGAATATTACAAACGTCTGACAACACTGAAAAATGTAAATTTCTAATTTCAACCAAACATGCTAGAAATGCTCCAAATGAGCTAATTAGCTTATTGAAAGAATATTGCAATTGTCTGACAAAAGTGAAAAATGTAAATTTCCAATTTCAACCAAACATGCTAGAAATGCTCCAATTGAGCTAATTAGCTTATTGTGAGAATATTGCAATTGTCTGACAAAAGTGAAAAATGTAAATTTCCAATTTCAACCAAACATGCTAGAAATGCTCCAATTGAGCTAATTAGCTTATTGTGAGAATATTACAAACGTCTGACAAAATTGAAAAATGTAAATTTCCAATTTCAACCAAACATGCTAGAAATGCTCCAATTGAGCTAATTAGCTTATTGTGAGAATATTGCAATTGTCTGACAAAAGTGAGAAATGTAAATTTCCAATTTCAACCAAACATGCTAAAAATGCTCCAAATGAGCTAATTAGCTTATTGTGAGAATATTACAAACGTCTGACAACACTGAAAAATGTAAATTTCCAATTTCAACCAAACATGCTAGAAATGCTCCAATTGAGCTAATTAGCTTATTGTGAGAATATTACAAACGTCTGACAAAATTGAAAAATGTAAATTTCCAATTTCAACCAAACATGCTAGAAATGCTCCAATTGAGCTAATTAGCTTATTGTGAGAATATTGCAATTGTCTGACAAAAATGAAAAATGTAAATTTCCAATTTCAACCAAACATGCTAGAAATGCTCCAATTGAGCTAATTAGCTTATTGTGAGAATATTACAAACGTCTAACAAAATTGAAAAATGTAAATTTCCAATTTCAACCAAACATGCTAGAAATGCTCCAATTGAGCTAATTAGCTTATTGTGAGAATATTACAAACGTCTGACAAAACTGAAAAATGTAAATTTCCAATTTCAACCAAACATGCTAGAAATGCTCCAATTGAGCTAATTAGCTTATTGTGAGAATATTGCAATGGTCTGACAAAAGTGAAAAATGTAAATTTCCAATTTCAACCAAACATGCTAGAATTTCTCCAATTGAGCTAATTAGCTTATTGTGAGATTATTGCAATTGTCTGACAAAAGTGAAAAATGTAAATTTCCAATTTCAACCAAACATGCTAGAAGTGCTCCAATTGAGCTAATTAGCTTATTGTGAGAATATTACAAACGTCTAACAAAATTGAAAAATGTAAATTTCCAATTTCAACCAAACATGCTAGAAATGCTCCAATTGAGCTAATTAGCTTATTGTGAGAATATTACAAACGTCTGACAACACTGAAAAATGTAAATTTCGAATTTCAACCAAACATGCTAGAAATGCTCCAATTGAGCTAATTAGCTTATTGTGAGAATATTACAAACGTCTGACAAAACTGAAAAATGTAAATTTCCAATTTTAACCAAACATGCTAGAAATGCTGCAATTGAGCTAATTAGCTTATTGTGAGAATATTGCAATTGTCTGACAAAAGTGAAAAATGTAAATTTCCAATTTCAACCAAACATGCTAAAAATGCTCCAAATGAGCTAATTAGCTTATTGTGAGAATATTACAAACGTCTGACAACACTGAAAAATGTAAATTTCCAATTTCAACCAAACATGCTAGAAATGCTCCAATTGAGCTAATTAGCTTATTGTGAGAATATTGCAATTGTCTGACATAAGTGAAAAATGTAAATTTCCAATTTCAACCAAACATGCTAGAATTTCTCCAATTGAGCTAATTAGCTTATTGTGAGATTATTGCAATTGTCTGACAAAAGTGAAAAATGTAAATTTCCAATTTCAACCAAACATGCTAGAAATGCTCCAATTGAGCTAATTAGCTTATTGTGAGAATTTTACCAACGTCTGACAATACTGAAAAATGTAAATTTCCAATTTCAACCAAACATGCTAGAAATGCTCAAATTGCGCGAATAAGCCTACTGTAAGAATTTTACAAACGTCTGACAAAACTGAAAAATGTAAATTTCCAATTTCAACCAAACATGCTAGAAATGCTCCAATTGAGCTAATTAGCTTATTGTGAGAATATTACAAACGTCTGACAACACTGAAAAATGTAAATTTCTAATTTCAACCCAACATGCTAGAAATGCTCCAAATGAGCTAATTAGCTTATTGTGAGAATATTGCAATTGTCTGACAAAAGTGAAAAATGTAAATTTCCAATTTCAACCAAACATGCTAGAAATGCTCCAATTGAGCTAAATAGCTTATTGTGAGAATATTGCAATTGTCTGACAAAAGTGAAAAATGTAAATTTCCAATTTCAGCCAAACATGCTAGAAATGCTCCAATTGAGCTAATTAGCTTATTGTGAGAGTATTACAAACGTCTAACAAAATTGAAAAATGTAAATTTCCAATTTCAACCAAACATGCTAGAAATGCTCCAATTGAGCTAATTAGCTTATTGTGAGAATATTGCAATTGTCTGACAAAAGTGAAAAATGTAAATTTCCAATTTCAGCCAAACATGCTAGAAATGCTCCAATTGAGCTAATTAGCTTATTGTGAGAGTATTACAAACGTCTAACAAAATTGAAAAATGTAAATTTCCAATTTCAACCAAACATGCTAGAAATGCTCCAATTGAGCTAATTAGTTTATTGTGAGAATATTGCAATTGTCTGACAAAAGTGAAAAATGTAAATTTCCAATTTCAACTAAACATGCTAGAAATGCTCCAATTGAGCTAATTAGCTTATTGTGAGAATATTACAAACGTCTGACAACACTGAAAAATGTAAATTTCTAATTTCAACCAAACATGCTAGAAATGCTCCAAATGAGCTAATTAGCTTATTGAAAGAATATTGCAATTGTCTGACAAAAGTGAAAAATGTAAATTTCCAATTTCAACCAAACATGCTAGAAATGCTCCAATTGAGCTAATTAGTTTATTGTGAGAATATTGCAATTGTCTGACAAAAGTGAAAAATTTAAATTTCCAATTTCAACCAAACATGCTAGAAATGCTCCAATTGAGCTATTTAGCTTATTGTGAGAATATTACAAACGTCTGACAAAATTGAAAAATGTAAATTTCCAATTTCAACCAAACATGCTAGAAATGCTCCAATTGAGCTAATTAGCTTATTGCGAGAATATTGCAATTGTCTGACAAAAGTGAAAAATGTAAATTTCCAATTTCAACCAAACATGCTAAAAATGCTCCAAATGAGCTAATTAGCTTATTGAGAGAATATTACAAACGTCTGACAACACTGAAAAATCTAAATTTCCAATTTCAACCAAACATGCTAGAAATGCTCCAATTGAGCTAATTAGCTTATTGTGAGAATATTGCAATTGTCTGACAAAAGTGAAAAATGTAAATT